>NW_015175395.1:576970-580810 GCF_001447785.1 Gekko japonicus | reverse complement strand
TACAAAGGTACTAATATCCTAGATGTTGAACAAGTTCTTACATAACAAATCCTTCCAAATTGTGTGTGTGTAATGATGCCTCTCTACTTAAAAAGAAAATAGCAAATGACTTTCTGTGGGTCATTTTTTGGCACCACAAAATAGAATGGGGGCCTTTCATGCCTCGCTCCACAGAGCTTTCTTGCAGTTTGGGGAAATCATAATGGGTATATATATATATATTTGCCACCGTCAGGCCACCGGGGAGGTCTTTTGTCAAGTGCCGAAGTCCCCTCCGGCATTCTTGTCTGACTCCTGGAGATGCAGCCTCCAATTCCATTAACCCCGTTCTGCAAATAATGCAGAAGTGGGATGCAGATGACACGCCGGAGCCAAGGAGTGGGAGTCTGTCACTCCAAAGAGAGCAGAGCGATTTCTCCGGCACCCTCGGCTCTGAAGGACACGGGGCGGGGGAGAGGGTGCGTGATTAAATGATTGTATACCTCTGTCACACACACTCTGTGTGTGTGTATGCATGAACTTGCTGGGGTCGCCAGCCTTGTGGGGGGGGGATTAGAGATCTCCTGGAATTGCAACTCACCTCTGGGCTTCAGAAATAGTTCCCCTGGAGAAAACAGCTGCTTTGGAGTGTGGACTCTATGGCATTGTACCCTGTTGATGTCTCTCCCCAGGTTCCTCCCATAAAACCTCCAGGTATTTCCCAACCCAGAGCTGGAAACCGTAGTGCACACATGCACCGGTGGAGAGCAATGCTCCCTCTAAGCTGTGAAGTCTTGTGAGAAAAAATTCTACTTTGTGAGCTACCGGCATGAAAGTGGTGAGTGAGCAATTTGGCTGCTGCGTCAATTAGTCTGCTCTGGAGCCCCATCCTTCCTGAGCGAAGACAAGAATGTGTGAGCCAGAGGCTTTAAAAAAACGGTGAGCTAGCCCACACTGGCTCAGCTTAGAGGGAACACTGGTGGAGAGTATCCATTTAAAAGGGGCTGCGTGCAAACCGCATGAAGGCAAACAGATTATTTCGGAGAGCAGAAGCCCGATTCACACAGACTCTCTCTTTTTTTAATTTATCATTTGATTTATTTACATCGCCTTTATCCCTTTTATTTCTGTAAAAAAGCAAAAAGCAAAAAAAGTTAAAGCGGCGTTTAATCATCAAATAAAAATATTAAGACCCGCTGGGCAGAAGAAAACTACCACAACAGCAAATCAACAGGGCCATAAATCAACGGAGGATAAAGGGACAGCGGAATCAATGGGACAATTAAAACAAAAACAAAACCTCCGCTTTCAAAGGGCAGCTGAAACAAACGCATTCAGGGTGGAATGCTAACAAAAAGAGTGTTCCAGCGCCACTGGGAGAACCTCGTTCTCAGGAGCCGAGCGGAGCTGCGGGCTGGAAGATGCCCCATCTTGCAAGACCTGTGTGTGTAAAGTGCTGTCAAGGGGCAGAGTATTATGGCCGCCCCAGCAAGGGGTTTCCTAGGCAAGGGAGAAGCACAGCTGGTTTGCCAGTTCCTTCCACTGCAGAGCCTCCATTGGTGGTCTCCCTTCCAACCCTGCCAACCCTGCTTAGCTTCCAACTTATGTTGACCCCAGCAGTAGGCTTTCAAGGCTAGTGAGAAGCAGAGGTGGTTGGCCATTGCCCTCCTCTGCAGAGCCTCCCTTGGTGGTCTCCCTTCCAAGAACCAACCCTGCTTAGCTTCCAACTTATGGCCACCCCAGCCAGGGGCTTCCGAGGCAAGGGAGAAGCAAAGGTGGTTGGCCATTGCCCTCCTCTGCAGAGCCTCCCTTGGTGGTCTCCCAAGTACCGACCCCGATTAGCTTCCAACTTATGGCCACCCCAGCAAGGGGCTTTCAAGGCAAGTGAGAAGCAGAGGTGGTTTGCCATGGCCTTCCTCTGCAGAGCCTCCCTTGGTGGTCTCCCTTCCAAGTACCTGCCCTGCTTAGCTCCCAACTTATGGCAACCCCTGTCGGGGGCTTCCGAGGCAAGGGAAAAGCAGAGGTGGTTTGCCAGTGCCATCCTCTGCAGAGCCTTCTTTGGTGGTCTCCCTTCCAAGTACCAACCCTGCTTAGCTCCCAACTTATGGCAACCCCAATAAGGGGCTTCCAAGGCAAGTGAGAAGCAGAGGTGCCTTGCCATTGCCTTCCTCTGCAGAGCCTTCCTTGGTGGCCTCCCTTCCAAGTACCAACCCTGCTTAGCTTTCGATTTATGGGAAACTCAGCAAGGGGCTTTCATGGCAAGGGAGAAGGGGAGGTGGTCTGCCATGGCCTTCTTCTGAAGAGCCTTCCTTGGTGGTCTCCCCTCCAAGTACTGACCCTGCTTAGTTCCCAACTTATGGCGACCCCAGCAAGGGGCTCTCAAGGCAAGGGAGAAGGGGAGCTGGCTTACCGCTGCCTTCCACTGCAGAGCCTTCCTTGCCGGTCTCCCTTCCAAGTACCAACCCTGCTTAGCTTCTAACTTTTAGAAAACCCAGCAAGAGGCTTTCAAGGCAAAAGAGAAGCAGAGGGGGTCTGCCATTGCCTTCCTCGGCAGAGCCTTCCTTGGTGGTCTCTCAACCAAGTGCTGATCCTGCTTTGCTTCTAAGATCTGATGGGACAGGGCTACACCATGCCGCCTTCCCTTCCCTTGCAATACTTACCCTTCATTTTCTTGAGTTTTGCATAGAAATGTTCCAATCGTTCCTCTCTTAGGTTTGCCATTTGCTCACTGGGGGCAGGACGTCTCCCAGGTCCCACTGCCCACTGGCTCTCTGGCCCCGAGGAGGCAAAAACGTTCCAGGTGATGACAGAATATCACATCTGGGGAGAACATGCAAGAGACATCAAGCCTCTCTAGGTTTTACCATACAGTTACTGGCAATTTCTAGAGAGGTGGGACTTCCCCAGTTGCTAGCCATTGTCCATCCATGATGTCAACTACAGTCTTCAGGCTGCCACCTGCTGGCTGTTCCCCCACTGTGAGCGGCCCATCTAAGGTTGCCAACTTCCAGGAGGGAGCTGGAGTTCTCCCAGAATTACAACTGATCTCCAGGTTACACAGATGAGTTTCCCCCGGGGGGGGGGGGATGACAGCTGTGGAGGGGGAGACTTAATATCATCACACCTTCTTCCCCACACTCTGCCCTTGCCAGGCGTGTAGTGTATTCCAAAACTGCCATGGAATGCATGATGTATGCGAAACATCTCATTGACTTGTAATGTTAAGCTTCGTCCTGGGCTAGGATCCAAATCCATCCAATCGTGTTACTAGCCCAGGAAGCACCTAACCAATCACCTTCTAGCAAGCTCCCTGAGTGGGAACATCCGTGATTGGTCCTTATGCAAACAACCTTATTGGTTGGTATTTGTACAGTGGGTGGGGCTACATTAGCCGGGAATGTTTAAAAGCAGGACAGCTGCAATGCTAAAGCTGTTCAGGCTATCAGATGTTGATCCATGTTGGAGTTGTGTTCGAGTGGAAGAATAAAGTTGTGTTCTTGCTGAATCACTCTCCGACTTTCTTGTTAAGCGAGCGACTTAACAAGGCTCCACCCCCCAATCTCCCAGAATTCCCCAACCCAGCGTGAGCAACCCTCGTCCCACCTGGAATTGACCACAGCCTGCGCCTTTTCTATTACAGCTCCTGAAGACCTCCTCATTGGAGATCTTCGGGGACAGCGGCAAGATTTGTTTGTCTTGGAAGGCTTTTGATGGGCTATAAATAGCAGGCATCTTTCTGGGGGAGGTATTGGGGGGGTTGGGGTTTTTTTGGTATTAAATTACCGTCTATATATGTCTGGAAGTCATGGTTGCAGGGGTCATTTCCTGCAGGAGCACACAGGAATGGAGCTCCGGCAGTAA
>NW_015175395.1:562450-576108 GCF_001447785.1 Gekko japonicus | reverse complement strand
GGGATATGAAACCAACCACAGAATGGCAGCTGTGGGTGGTAGAGACAGAGAAGAAGTCCAAGGGCATGGGGGAAGAGGGGTAATTTTTTAAAAAAGACCCCCCAAGGAAAGAGATGAGTCCTGGTGGCTGCCTAGTACGTCAACTATTAAAGTAAAGGTAAAGATTCCCTTGATCGAAAGCCAGTCGAATCCGACTCTAGGGTTGCGGTGCTCATCTCCGTTTCAAAGCCGAAGAGCCAGCGCTGTCCGAAGACGTTTCCGTGGTCATGTGGCCGGCATGACTAAACACCAAGGCGCACGGAACGCTGTTACCTTCCCACCGAAGTGGTACCTATTTATCTACTTGCAATTTCTTGCTTTCGAACTGCTAGGTTGGCAGGAGCTGGAACTAGAGACGGGAGCTCACTCCGTCATGCGGCACACTCGGGTCCCGAACGGCCGAACTACCGACCTTCCACAGCCTGCAGTTCAGCGTCTTAACCACTTGAGCCACCACAGCTCCACGTCAACTATTACTGTAATAATAAATAATAAACCTGAAACATTTTTTTGTGCAATCGACCACTTGTATTTATTATTTAGTTCTTGTTTAGAAGTCTGAGCATGGCGTGGCAGTACCACACAGACATAACGGCAGGCCCCCCGAGAAATTTTTTCGCCCCCCCCCCGAGCAAAAAGTTGTTAGCTATGGGGCTGCTTCCAGGGCTCTCCAGATCCCACCTGGAGGCTGGCATCCCTAGCTCCAGGATACGTCGAAAGTGCAGCAAATCCAGGGCCTACGTTTGCTCTTCAGTGAGTCAGGGAAGGCAGAGCTCAGCCAGTCGGAAATCCCTCACGGCACTTGTGTAGAAGTTAACAGGGAAGTCACTGCGGACGGACGCTGCAGAACTCAGTCCTCCCGTGGCGCTGAGGCTCCTTCCCCGTGCTCTCAGAATGAGGACAACAACCGTTCTCTGGGGCCGGCTCCCCTGCAGTGTTCTTGCCGGGATTATTTTGGTCTATCTCATTTCAGGACATGGTAACTCATAAATAAAGCTGCGGATTTAAAGCAGGGCGGAAATCTTATTTGAAAGGATTTGCGTTCTCTTTCATTTCTGAGCTTGCTTTCCCCCCCCCCTCTCCCTTTCCCTCCCCAAATGTATTTCTTTTATTAACAAGTCTATTCAATCAGAACTGGGACTTCAGCCGCTCTGAGCTTCAAAGGTTCGTTTTTTCTGAGCTATTGGTTGTCTAGATCCTTTTTTCCCTGTCAAACTCCTCCTCTGCCTCTTGGATTGTTGCTGTATATATTTCCCCCCCACCCAGCACATTCTAATCAGTACACTTTTTCATCAGATGCTGACTTTTCCCTTCCTGTTATGCTAAAAGAGTTTGATACAGTGATGGGAGGGAGGAAGCAGCAGCTTTTCTGGCGTCGTAAATCAGGAAACCTCCAAATTGCTCCTAAACCAACTTCCACCCCAGATCCTGGAGTTCTGAGTGGCTTCAGCCCTCTGGCATACTGGAGTCAATGTGTACAGGGGCTGTGGCCCACTAACAGAGCATCTGCTCGGCGTACTAAAGGTCCCCGGTTCAATACGAGATGTCTCCAGTAAGGATCAGGGAGTGGGTGATGTGAAAGGCTTCTGCTTGAGAACCTGGAGACCCACAGACAGTCATAAGAACATAAGAGAAGCCAGTGCTGGATCAGGCCATTGGCCCAGCCAGTCCAACACTCTGTGTCACACAGTGGCCAAAGATACCAGGTGCCATCAGGAGGTCCAGCAGTGGGGCCAGGAGACTAGAAGCCCTCCCACTGCTGCCCCCCCAAGCACCAAGCATACAGAGCATCACTCGCCCCAGACCGAGAGTTCCTATCTATACCTTGTGGCTAATAGCCCCTGATGGACCTCTGCTCCATATAAGAACATAAGAGAAGCCATTGCTGGATCAGGCCAATGGCCCATCCAGTCCAACACTCTGTGTCACACAGTGGCCAAAGATACCAGGTGCCATCTGGAGGTCCAGCAGTGGGGCCAGGACACCAGAAGCTCTCCCACTGTTGACCCCCCCCCCCAAGCACCAAGAATACAGAGTATCACTCACCCCAGACCAAGAGTTCCTATCTATCAGAGATTCCATTGAACTCCTGGAACCTAGGACTGGCCCAGATGTGTCGCTAAGCCTCTATCTGCTTGAGGGATGATGACCAACCGGACAACATGGATTTAGATCTGAAGAGCACACCATCCAATCTTTTAGCACTGCGAGCACTTTATTGCTAACGGTTATTTTTATAATGCTGATATGAGTTAGTATGTATTTTTATGCTGTTTTAAACTTTTATGGTTCATGCCAATTAGGTACATTGTACCGCTCTTGTTAGCCGCCCCGAGCCTCTTCACAGGATTGGCGGGGTATAAATATAATAAATAATAAATAAATAATTTGTGGCTAATAGCCGTTGATGGATCTCTGCTCCATATGTTCATCTAATTCCCTCTTACATAGCCAGTTTGGTGTAGGGGTTAAGTGTGAAGACTCTAATCTGGGAGAACCGGGTTTGATTCCCCACTCCTCCACTTGCACCTAGCTGGATGACCTTGGGCAAGCTGTAACTCTGATAAAAGCTGTTCTTGAAAAAGAGCAGTTTCTGTCAAGAGCTCTCTGAGCCCCACCTACCTCACAGGGGTAGGGGAGGGGAAGGGAAAGGCGTTTGTAAGCCACCCTGAGACAACTTTGGGTAGTGATGGGCGGGGTATAAATCCAATCTCTTCTCTTCTTCTTCTTGAAGCTGCCCATGCTTGTAGCCACCGCCACCTCCTGTGGCAGTGAATTCCATGTGTTCATCACTCTTTGGGTGAAGAAGTCCTTCCTTTCATCCGTTCAAACCCGACTCCTCAGCAATTTCAGTGAGTTCCCACGAGTTCTTGTATTGTGGGAAAGGGAGAAAAGTACCTCTTTCTCTACCTGCTCTATCCCATGCATAACCTTGTAAACCTCGATCATGTCACCCCTCAGCCGTCGTTTCTCCAAGCTAAAGAGCCCCAAGCGCTTTAACCTTTCTTCATCGGGAAAGTCTGAGTAGACAATACTGACCTTGATGGTCCATTGGTCTGATTCGGTACAAGGCAGCTTCACGTTTTCATGTGGACAGTTCTGGTCACCGCATCTCAAAAAGGACATTACGGAGCTGGGAAAAGTACATAGGAGGGTGACCGAGATAATTAGGGGCTGGAGCGCCTTCCCTATGAAGAAAGGCTGTAGGGTCTGGGACTTTTCAGTTTGGAAAAGAGATGACTAAGGGAGGGACATGAGAGAGGTTTATAAAATTAAGCAATTTGTCTCCCTCTCCCCAAGTACTAGAGCTTTAGGGCATCCAATGAAACTGACGGCTAGTAGACTCAGGACCGGCAAAAGGTCATCCAGCAGCTGCAAGTAGAGGAGTGGGGAATCAAACCCAGTTCTCCCAGATTGGAGTCCGCGCACTTAACCACTCACCAAACTGGCTTTTGCAGAAATGAGCTCTCTGGCTTCTCCAATGCAGAGATCAAGAGTATTTCCTTTGAAAGAAAGCAGCTCTTTATCTGGGGTTTGCAATGCAGAGATCAAAACCTTTGTTTCTGACCCTACCCATCTAGAACCGGAGGGAGCCTTTTCTCTTTTCCTTGTTGCAATTTCACTGCCTACCTGTCTGGGTGAGGTGGGGTGTGGTAGAAACTCCACTCCCAGCTGGTTTTACAAATCAACTATGAGTCGGATTCTGACCAACATGCAGCTGCAGACTTGTTCTCGGGCACTGGAGTCATTTCAGTGTAATCTGAAAATATCCCTGATTGGCTCACAGTCCGATTCCCAAGGTGTCCAACAAGATAATTCAAGGGCCAAACACATTTGCTGAGAAATTTGTGGTATCCTTAATTCTTGTTGGTGTGAAGACCTAGCCTCTGGACTACCTAACTAGCAGTTGTTAGGCAGGGCTGCTGGTCCCTTTAGATCAGGGGTGTCAAACTCATTTGTTACAAGGGCCAGATCTGACATAAATGAGACCTTGTTGGGCCGGGCCCCTTGTGTCATAAAATGTAATGCCAGGTAGCAAAGATATAAACTTTATAAAGGACACAAACACAAAGGGTTTTTTTTTTACTTAAAACAAAATTATGCTTAAAACATTAGCACTCTTGCAATATTTTGTTTATTTAACAGTGTCGGATAACTGACATCTCTTGCTCTGAATTATTGCATCATAATGTCTGTGCCATAGTAATCTTGAGTATGCTGTCCAGGTGTGTCTCTGTAAGCTGCAAACGTATGATGACGCAGCAGCAGCAGAACTGGAAGAAGAAGCAGAAGATGGCCAGTTCCACTGTGAGCCTGATAGAAGCCCTCCGGGGGCCTGATCTGGCCCCCGGGCCGCATGTTTGACACCCCTGCTTTAGATCTTAAAGAGAAAGGGGCACCAATTAACAGTTGCATGCATGCAGGGCCAGTTCCTGGTACTTTGGGGGGAGTCCTGAATTTGGGGTACCTGAAGAACATAATTTTAAAATATCCTGAAATGGGAGAGTCCCAAAGTACCGGAATAAGGGAAAGCACGCCCCCTCCTAAATCCAGATCTAAAATTAGTATGAATTTTTTTACACCCGTAGTCACAAACATGAAGGAAGGAAGAAACCTCCAGAGTAAAGAAATCCACTGATGTCAATGCTTGCCTTGGACTGTTCCATGTTTATATCCACTTCTACAACATCCTCCTCGCTCGCCAATTCTTGGGTTTCAAAAGCAGGTTGGCAAACAACATCAAGGGGAGTCTCCCAAGCAGAAAACTGGGCTCTGGTGCATTTGATTTTCCTTTGAAACGCTCCCCCTTTTTAATATGTAATAGGTTCACCTTCTGCCCCCCTGGACGCCCGCACACAAGAGCCCCGCAGAAATGGAAATTTCCCCGCTGATTGCTTTGCTGTCCCGAAATTCAGATTTCATAGAAACTAATCATCTTCATTAGCATAATTTGGGCGGATTCATTCCGTATCTCAGTGACACGGTTGATTATTTATGGGGCCCAGCAGCTGATTACAATTAACTTTGATTAATGGAAGGCTTTATAAAAAGAAACCGGCGACAACAGAGAACCCCTCTTCTGCCTACCTCGACTGTAATTTATAATGCAAATCAGGGTGGGTTGGGGGGGGGTGGAGAGGGAGTGGAATATAAATCATACCAGATCATAAAACATGAAAGGGAAGCCCAAAGGGGGGCAAGAAAGAAATATATAGTGCCCCCCCCCCCGCTCACCACCAACAACAGCTGGCCATCTGCCACCCCACATTTAGCAGGCCGAGCGACGCTGATCTACACCGGCCGATGCAATCCGGCCTGTTGTTTGCTTTCTCATCTCTCCCCTCCTGCTCAGAACAATGCAGAATGTTAAGCTAACGTTTCCCCCTCCCCAAAAGCGGGTGTCTTTAATTTATGCAGATGTATGCGCAATGCCAATATTTATGTAGGTGGGAAGATGGCGAAAGAGAAATTGTTTGTTTTAGGAGGGGTCCAAAAATAAACAGATGGTTCGGTTCTTGGGGGGGGGGATTTTAACCCTCCCGTGAGCAGATCTTCAGCCCCACTAAGGCTGCGGTCACACGGAGCATTAGCCACGCTACAGAGAAGGACGA
The DNA here is from genome assembly GCF_001447785.1 of Gekko japonicus. NCBI lineage: Eukaryota > Metazoa > Chordata > Lepidosauria > Squamata > Gekkonidae > Gekko > Gekko japonicus. Next base: position 570,457 of record NW_015175395.1, on the reverse strand, counting down.
TAGGCGGATTTTCCGGGCGCGATCACACCGCCACATCTGGGAAGCGTAGAGCTCCCGTGGCTAACCCGAGGCTTCCCGCCAAAGATGTGGGGTAAAAAACTAGTACCTCTGAGGTACTAGTTTCCGGAAACCGCGGGGTAAGGGTGGGCGTCTGATTGCGTTTCCGTTGGTATTTCGTGGCATCCAGCACCCGCCCATGTCCCCTTGCAAAAAGGTTTTTTTTTTCCCCCAAGTCTCCATGGGATGCACACAAGCACCCAACGGAGCATGCGCACACTTCAGTTTTTTTTAAAAAAACAACACAACCCGTTTGCCGCACCGCCCCGCTTCTTTGCTACACGGCAGGATTGTCTTGTGTTCGGCACCACCCCCCTAACCACGGGACCTTGATGGGACGTAAAAGGGACGTCTGATTGTGCAGTTGTGCGTTATTTTGCTCCGGGGCAAACAGCCACACTTCCCCCCCGCATTTTCCGGCCCGTGTTACTGGAGCCTGAGTGAGACAAATATTTGCAAGGACTCTGAGTACAGATCAAGGAGTTGCGCACGGGGCGTTGTAAGAGCCGGGTGATGGCCAGAAGGACTGGGTGCTGCAGGCAGGCTACCAACCCAAACACAGATACATCCACACACACACAAACACATATACGTGTGCACACACACATACACAAATTTTCTCCTGGCTACTGCAGAAGAACTAACTTCCCCTTCCAAGTTCTGGGGCAAGGAGAGGATAAACCCCATCATCATGAGGTCTGATATTCCATCAGGAAAGAAGTTGGGGGTGGGAAGAAGGAGGAGGTGATTAGATTTATACCCCACCCTTCCCTACTCGAAGGAGTCTCAGAGTGGCTTACAACCTCCTTTTCCTTCCCCTTCCCACAACAGACGCCCTGTGAGGTAGGTGGGGCTGAGAGAGCTCTTTTGAGGACTGCTCTTGAGAGAACAGCTCTGAGAGAACTTGTTATTGACCTAAGGTCACACTAGCAGCTGCATGTGGAAGAGTAGGGAACCAAACCCAGTTCTCCCAGATTAGAGCCCGCACTGCTAACCACTACACCAAACTAGTTCTCAGGATTGGTCTGTAACACACTCATTCTCCTTCGTACACTCAACATACTGGAGATGATCAAGATGGGTAGTTGTGTTAGTCTGACTGTAGCGGTAGAAAAAAGCAGGAGTCCAGTAGCACTTTAGGAGCTTTCATGGGTCACTGCTCGCTTCCTCAGAAACAGCTAGAATGTGAATCCATCTGTCCTTATATCTTGGAGAGTGGAGTGATTTCAGATGCCAAATGACAATAGCGGGTGACTGACAATAGTAGGCATGATTGTATGAGGTGTGATATGCACAGGCGTAGTAGGCGTGGAGAAATCAGCATTGGTAATGACTCCTGGACTGAATCGGGACCTAGGTTTCCTGTCTCATTACCAGTGCTGATATCTCCACGCCTACTACACCAGTGCATATCACACCTCATCCAATCACACCTGCTATTGTCATTTGCCCGCTATTGTCATTCCACTTTCCAAGATATAAGGACAGATGGACTTACATTCTCACTGTATCTGAAGAAGTGAGCAGTGACTTGTGAAAGATCATACCCTGCCATAGTCTTTCAGGTGCTACTGGACTTGTGCTCTTTTCTACTGCTACAGACAGACTAACATTGACTACCCATCTTGAACCATAACTGTGTGTGTATAAAGTGCCGTGAAGTCACAACTGACTTATGGTGACCCCAGCAAGGGACTTCCAAGGCAATTAAGAAGCAGAGGTTCAAATAAGAAGCCATTGCTTTCCTCTGCAGAGCCTTCCTTGGTGGTCTCCGTTCCAAGGACTGACCCCGCTTAGCTTCCGAGATTGGACAAGATTAGGGTATACCATGCTGCCTCCCGTCCCCCATAAACATAACTAGCACCATCATATCTAACTCGCACCATAAAAAAATAACAAATCACAAAAGCCAGCAAAATAACCAAATTAATTCCCTACAAAAATAACCCAGCGGTTCGAAAGCGCCATTAATATCAAATAAGCACAAGTAGATAAATGGGGACCTACCTTAGATGGTAGGGGTCTTTCAGGTGCTACTGGACTTGTGCTCTTTTCTACTGCTACAGACAGACTAACATTGACTACCCATCTTGAACCATAACTGTGTGTGTATAAAGTGCCGTGAAGTCACAACTGACTTATGGTGACCCCAGCAAGGGACTTCCAAGGCAATTAAGAAGCAGAGGTTCAAATAAGAAGCCATTGCTTTCCTCTGCAGAGCCTTCCTTGGTGGTCTCCGTTCCAAGGACTGACCCTGCTTAGCTTCTGAGATTGGACAAGATCAGGGTATACCATGCTGCCTTCCCTCCCCCATAAACATAAATAGCACCATCATATCTAACTCACACCATAAAAAATAACAAATCACAAAAACCAGCAAAGTAACCAAATCAATTCCCTACAAAAATAATAAAGAGAATTAAAATAATAAATTAAAAACCATCGTAACTTAAAAAAAAAAATAGACATACTTGGAGCACATTAGAATTGAATTTGTTCATTGGCGTATTGCATCATATTGCATTTTTCTGGATTTTTGCTCACTCATCTTTTTTGGTTTACCCTCAGAGCCCACTTTGTCTGATGCCCAAAGCATATGTCTGTTAGGCAGATATGTTGTATTTATTTATCTGCAGCGTTCGTATGTCACCTTCCTCCCCAAAGGAAACAGCTCACTGCAAGATGACGAAATACAGGTTGCTAAATTAAACCAATAACACAGACCAACAAAATACATGGAGCCCAGACTTTTTCTGGTTGATAATTCTGCCTGGGCGCCAATGAAGACTATACAGGCATCCCCTGGAGATCCCTGCCATTTGGAAGTAGCGAGTTCCCAGCTGGGAAGACATTTAAACTATTCTAAAGGTAAAGGTAAAGGTTCCCTTGCTCGAAAGCCAGTCGAATCCGACTCTAGGGTTGCAGTGCTCATCTCCGTTTCAAAGCCGAAGAGCCAGCGCTGTCCGAAGACGTTTCTGTGGTCATGTGGCCAGCATGACTAAACACCAAGGCGCACGGAACGCTGTTACCTTCCCACTGAAGGGGTCCCTATTTATCTACTTGCAATTTCTTGCTTTCGAACTGTTTGGTTGGCAGGAGCTGGAACTAGAGACGGGAGCTCTCTCCGTCATGCGGCACACTCGGGTCTCGAACTGCTGAACTACCGACCTTCCACAGCCTGCAGTTCAGCGTCTTAACCACTTGAGCCACCGCAGCTCCCCTAAACTATTCTACGAGACATTAATTCTGCTTGGGATGAAGCCTGGGGAGAGCTGGGTTGGGGGGAAGGGAGGGACTTCAACAGGGTACGATGCCACAGAGCTCACCCTCCAAAGCATCCATTTTCTCCAGGAGAACTAATTTCTGTCACAGGAAGATCACTTGTAATAGCAAGAGATCTCCAGGTGCCACAGGGAGGTTGGCAACCCTAACTGATCTCCTTGCCCCAGACTGAGAGTTCCTATCTATACCTTGTGGCCAATAGCCACTGATGGGGCTCTGCTCCATATGCTTATCCAATTCCATCTTGAAGCCATCCATGCTTGTAGCCACCACCATCTCCTGTGGCAGTGAATTCCATGTGTCCATCACTCTTTGGGTGAAGAAGTACTTCCTTTTATCCGTTCTAACCCGACTGCTCAGCAATTTCATGGAGTGCCCACGAGTTATTGTATTGCGAGAAAGGGAGAAAAGGACTTCATATGTTCATAGAGTCAGGTGGGTATAGGGTTGCCAAGTCCGGACTTACCTGCCGTCGGGGGACTTTGGGTTCGCTCCCGGTGTGTGTGCGCGCAAAGCACGCACGTCACTTCCCTGTGACGTCATGACGCCGGGCACGCTGGGGGCGGGGCACAGCCATTAGAGGGGAAAATATGTTTTCCCCTCAAATGGCTGTGCCCCGCCCCCAGCGTGCCCGGCGTCATGACGTCACAGGGAAGTGACGTGCACGTGGGGGTTGGGTTTCCCCCGGGGCCCGATTCCGCAGGGGCGGAAATCGGGCCTCCAAAGTGGGGGAAAATCTGCCCCCCGGGGGGATTTGGCAGCCCTAGGTGGGTAGCCATGTTGGTCTGAATCAATAGAACAAAGGTTCGAGTCCAGTGGCACCTTGAAAAGTGCCACTGGACTCAAACTTTGATCATATCTTCCTGTGAGTTCTGCTGACTTTTCCCGGATTGCCCAGAACCCCTTTCAGCACCAAACCCCATCTTCTACAGAAAGAGTCACACAATTGTGACACCTCCGGAACGTATCTATTTAATTGTAGAATTTCTCCCCTCCCACCATAAAAGCCCGTCAGGCAGCTAAATGACAGCTTCAAAGTGCTCTTTAAAACAATAAGCATTTTAAAAAAAAAAGCCTTCAAGGATATGAAAGAGCAGTAGGCATTAAAAAACAGTCATTCAAATAACCAGGGAAAAAAATAGCTGAAGCCTATGAAACAGAGTGGCTGTGAATGCCGTCGGCTGCTTAATGCCGTTTAAACAATGAAGGAAGACAGCGCAAAGCCTTGTCCAAACTGAAGCGAAAGAACGGGAAAGGCCTGCGATCAAAAGGCAGGATTTAATCCCCCAAAATAAAAAGGGCCCAAGCTCCTCTTTGGCAAGTGCCAGCTTTGCATCTTTCCTCTCTCTGTGTGTCCTGTTATTTTACTGCCTCCAATGCGCCACTGCCAGGGCTTCACAAGTAGTGGGGGAGAACTTCTTCCTGTTGCCTAGCAACCCCTGCATGTTGAACGTCCTCCCTGGACTCTTTCGAAACTGCTAGGCCTCAGCTTGACCTCAGTTGCCTGCCGGCTGGGGGGGGGGAATCATAAAAGGGGGACAGTCCAGTAGTACTTAAAGATTAAGAAAATCTGCAGCAGGCGATGAGCTTGCGTGACTCACAAAAGTTCCTACCCTGCCACAGATTTATTAGTCTTTAAGGTGCTCCTGGACTCTTGCTCTTTTCTACTGCTGCAGACTAGCATGGCTACCCATCTTGATCTGTCCCCAAAAGGGGTTCTGCAGCAAACTGTTCAGTAACTCTTGCAAAATGAGACGGGTGGTGGTGGTGGTTGACTGGTTGTTCATCTTGCTAGCTATTGGCTAGTGTTGATGAGAGACGGAGGCAGAAAGGCAAACGAGCGTTCAAACCCATCTGCGCGACTCAGAGACAACTTGCAGCATTCCCTACAACTTCTATACCCTGTTTTCAAACCAACTCAGACATTTATTTTGATATCTTACCCCCCACACACACTTTTTATTGTACTGTGGCCCCATTCACACGGAGGGTTTGCCGCACTAAAGGCACGAATGTCAGGGGGATTTTCAGTGCGCGATCACACCGCAACGTCTGGGAAGCATAGAGCACCCGTGGCGTTCCGCCGAAGACACACAGTAAAAAAGGACCACGGAAAGTGCACTAGTATCTGGGAAACGCTGGGCAGGGGGCGGGCTTCTGATCGTGGGAGCGCTAGTATCCCGTGGCATCCGGGGCACGTTCATGTCCTATCACAAACCGGATTTTTTTCATAAGTGCATGCGCACAAACACGTAACTGAAAGCAGTGCTGCTCCGTGGAACTGCACATGCACACAAATGCGAAACGCTTGCCGCGTCGCTTCTTTGCCATGCTCCAGCATCGCCATCTGATCGCCAGCTAACAGGCTAAGCGCGAAGCCTTGGGGGACCATGCTCCAGGGTGAACAGCCACGCCTCCCCCCTGCGTTCTCTGGCCCGTGTGACCGGGGCCTGTATTTACTAAATTTATATCCCACCTTTCTGCCCCCACAAGGGCCACCAAGGGGGCTAACAATTTAAAACACAATCTGTTGTCGAAGGCTTTCACGGCCGGAGTTCATTAGCTGTTGTAGATTTCCCGGGCTGTCTGGCCATGGTCTTGGCACTGTAGGACCTGACGTTTCGCCAGCAGCTGTGACTGGCATCCTCAGAGGCAGAGGTCATTTCCTGCAGGAGCGCACAGGAGCGGAGCTCCGGCAGTAAAGAGCCCAGGGGGCGGGCACATGCAACAAGCCCCACCCGCTGCTCCCAGCAGCCCTCAGTCATAGCAAGAAGCAGCCAGGTAAGTTGCAGAGCCCCCTCCCCAGCCCCCCGTCCCAAAACAGTGCAGTGGAACCTTTAAGACCAAGTTTTATTCAGGTACAAGCTCTCCCTCCTCTGCGAGGACAGATCTGCACGTCCCCCCCCCAGTAGCTAGCAATCCAAAACAGTCCAGTGGAGCCTGAGCTGTGGGTGTTGCCTTCTGACACACTTCCGGTGATGTCAGGGTGTGTGGCATATGCAAATATGTTATGCTAATGAGTTATGCTAATGAGCGCCTGCACCTCTTTTTCTATGAAATGACCCCTGCTCAGAGGTATCTCTGTGTCATGCAGCCCAGAAAATCTACAATAGCTAATTTAAAACACAAATGATAAAATCCCCAAAGGGGATCCAAAATAGCTCACAATGTTGTTCTCCCCTCCTCCAGTTTATCCTCACAATAACCTTGTGAAGTAGCAGTAGAAAAGAGCAAGAGTCCACAAGCACCTGAAAGACCAACAAAATTTGTGGCAGGGGAGGAGCTTTTCCGAGTCACTGCTCACTTCTTCAGATACAGCTAGAATGTGAGCCCATCAGTTCTTATAAATGGAGAATAGAGTGATTTCAGATTGGATTTAAATTGGATTTAAAACCCACCCTTCACTACCCAAAGGAGTCTCAGAGCAGCTTACAATCTCCGTTCCCTTCCCCTCCCCACGACAGACACCCTGTGAGGCAGGCGGGGCTGAGAGAGCTCTCTCGGGAACTGCCCTCGAGAGGACAGCTCTGAGAGAACTTGTGACTGACCCAAGGTCACCCAGCGGCTGCATGCGGAGGAGGGGGGAATCAAACCTGATTCTCCCAGATTAGAGTCAGTGCTCCCAACCACTACACCAAACCAAGAGGAAGGAGAGAGAAGAAGAAGAGAAGAGATTGGATTTATACCCCGCCCTTCACTACCCAGAGCTATCTCAGAGTGCCTTACAAACTCCTTTCCCTTCCCCTCCCCACAACAGACACCCTGTGAGGTAGGCGGGGCTGAGAGAGCTCTGACAGAAACTGCTCTTTTTCAAGGACAGCTCTTATCAGAACTACGGCTTGCCCAAGGTCATCCAGCAGGTGCAAGTGGAGGAGTGGGGAATCAAACCCGGTTCTCCCAGATTAGAGTCGGCACACTTAACCACTACACCAAACTGGTGTGAAGGCTGTACAGTAGCACTTTGGGCTGCCAGCTCCACTTTGGAAACTCCTGGAGATTTGGGGGTGGAGTCTGGGGGTGGGAGGGACCTCTGTGGGGTACAATGTCCCGAGGTCCACCCTTCAAAGCTGCCCTTTTCTCCGAGGGGACTGATCTCTGTCATCTGGAGACCATCTGTGATTCTGGGAGATTTCCAGGCCCCGCCTGCAGGTTGGCAACCCTAGACTAGCACTGCAAAATGGCCTGTCAGCATTACAAGAACGAACCTGTTCTTCCCATTGCAAGAAGCGGCACATTGGGAAGGGGATGCTTCCGCCCTTGGGGCTCCCTGGAAGAGGGTTGGAAATACCTCTCATCCTCTCCCCACTCGAAGAGCCCCACGGTACTCCTTACCTCCTAATGGTTTATCTGCTATCAAGTGCTGGAGGATTTGCCGCCACAGCGTGACAATGCATTATGCTTCCTCTCTATGCACTGGGTGTCCTCTAAGCTAGGCACTCTCTCAGCATGGGAGCCATCTGTAATTCCTTCTCCCCTAGTGGGTGGCCCTGGGGGCTGACGGCCTCTTTGTGTTGGGTCATGTTCAGCATCCCCAAATCCTCCCTCTGCTGTGTTCGCAACCAGCCCCCAAGGATCATCTTGAGCAACGGACTGAGAACCAGCAGCCGCTTCCTTCCCTAGAGGGAGGGGAAAGAAGGAAGGAAGGAAGGAAGGAAGGAAGGAAGGAAG
>NW_015175395.1:544732-562353 GCF_001447785.1 Gekko japonicus | reverse complement strand
AAGGAGGGAGGGAAGGAGGGAGGGAGGGAGGGAGGGAGGGCTCTTCGGCTTTGAAAAGGAGATGAGCACCGCAACCCTAGACTCGGACTCGACTGGCTTTCGAGCAAGGGAACCTTTACCTTTCCTTTAACCCAAATAACCCTTCACTTTGTACTACTAGAATTTGCCATAATTCGTGGCTGTCGAATCAAAGGATAATCTGGGGCCCTTGGAGTCCGTCTCACAGAACCCCTTGCAAGGTGGCATAAACAGGGTTGCCAAATTCCCACTGCGGGTGGGTGGATCTCCCACCGCAAGCAGGCCCTTCTTGTCCCTGCTCAGCTGGGCAGCAGGAGAAAAATGGGATGGGGACGGGCCCCCCAACATACTGACATCACTTCCTCCGCACCAGAGGTGGAGTCAGCTTATCACCGATGACATCCTTACACCTAGGGTTGCCATCCCCCTGATGGGGGTTTACAAACTCCCTTCCCTCCCCCTCCCCACAACAGACACCCTGTGAGGAAGGTGGGGCTGAGAGAGCCCTGACAGAAACTGTTCTTCTTTCAAGAACAGCTCTTATCAGAACTACGGCTTGCCCAAGGTCATCCAGCCAGGTGCAAGTGGAGGAGTGGGGGAATCAAACCCGCTTCTCCCAGATCAGAGTCCACGCACTAAACCACTACACCAAACTGGCTTGCACAAAAAACGCAAAGAATATTGGCTTGCACAAATTCAAAGACAGTGTGATGGAAACAAGATATGCATGCAAACAACAGTGCCGTGAGCGATAGCTGTTGTCCCTTTGTAAGAGCATCCTCCCGAACAATTTCATTGCACCACAGCCCTGGTGCATGTATAAAACAGCTCTCCTGAACAGTTCCATTTTACACTGTCTGCAGAATGATAAAAGTGTGGAAGAACATATGAACATAAGAGAAGCCATGCTGGACTGGGCCAAAGGCCCATCCAGTCCAACACTCTGTCACACAGTGGCCAAAAAGACCAGGTGCCATCAGGAGGTCCACCAATGGGGCCAAGACACTAGAAGCCCTCCCATTGTTGCCCCCCCCCCAAGCACCAAGAATACTGAGCATCACTTGCCCCAGACAGAGAGTTCCTATCTATACCTTGTTGCTAATAGCCACCGATGGACCTCTGCTCCGTGTGTTTATCTAATTCCCTCTTGAAGCCGCCCATGCTTGTAGCCACCACCACCTCCTGTGACAGGGAATTCCATGCGTTAATCACTCTTTGGGTGAAGAAGAACTTTCTTTTATCCGTTCTAACCCGATCACTCAGCAATGCGTGACCACGAGTTCTTGTATTGTGAGTCTCCAAGGGCAGACCTGCATAGAGTACCTTATAGTAGTCTAGCCTTGTGGTTTCTATGGAATGGATCCCCATGGCTGGATGAGCCAGGTCAAGGAAGGGAGCCACCTGCCTGGATAAATGAAGATGGTAGAAAGCATTTTTTTTGCCCCTGAATTAACGTGCCTCTCCAGCAATGTTTCTGGGTTCAGTAGGACCCCTAGACTCTTAAATGAATCAGCTGAACCCCATTAAATGTAGGAAGAATACATTTAATGCTTAGCCTTCCCAAGTGCTTAGCCTTCCCAAAGAAGCATCACCTCTGTCTTGTCAGGATTCAGTTTCAACTTGTTCACCTTTAAGCTGACTGGCAATTAACTGCATCTGGCCAGGTGTCGATTTTCCATTTCCCTGATGGCTAATAGGTTACAGTGGCTAAATAAGAACAACAGTTAATGAATATATAGCATTTTCTGTGCTCCGAATGCTCCAGATACATAATCTCAGTAATGTGTACCCCACCCTTATAAGGTAAAAGGTAAAGGTTCCCTTGCTTGAAAGCCAGTCGAGTCCGACTGTAGGGTTGCGGTGCTCATCTCTGTTTTTAAAGCCGAAGAGCCAGCGCTGTCCGAAGATGTTTCCATGGTCATGTGGCCGGCATGACTAGACACAAAGGTGCACGGAACGCTGTTACCTTCCCACCAAAGTGGCACCTTTTTATCTACTTGCAATTTCTTGTTTTAAAATGCTAGGTTGGCAGGAACTGGAACTAGAGACGGGAGCTCACTCCGTCATGCAGCACTCAGGTCTTGAACTGCTGAACTACCGACCTTCCACAGCCTGCAGTTCAGCGTCTTAACCACTTGAGCCACCGCAGCTCCTTTTAAGGTAGACTGCTATTATTATCCTCATTTTGCAGGTGGAGATCTAGGGTGGAGAGGCCATCTAGTGGCAGAGGTAAGATCTGAATCGGGGACCGAGTGATCCTAGTTTCAGCAAGCAGATGTGGAATTAATTATGCAGAATAAGCCAATGCAAGCAAATGAAAAGTCTTTCATTTGTATATTTTTATACTGTTCATCTGTACTGGGTTCCAAATCTGGCTTACCTTGGTACAGAATCCTGCTTTTGGGTTTTAAGTGCAGGGCATACCCATGACTCTTTTGAACGGGGGTGGGGAGGGAAGCTCGAATACCACATCCCATATTATCTCACTGATCTCTCAGTCGAGTTCTCTCGCCGAGCGCTTGATCTGCCGCAGTAAATATTCATTCTATATTAATTTTAATTCTGCCTGGGATCAATAATTTATGTGGCTGCATCACTTTACAGTTTCCCCTCCCTCGCTGCCTGTTGGATGGAGACAACAAGGTAATATTTCATTGCTTGCTTGCCAAAGGGGAGTTTCAGGCATGCCAAGAAGTCTCCAGATGGGTCACCTATGGGGCTACTTTGGCCCCAAGCAGAATGGAAGATATTTCATGATTCCAAGCGTGCTGAGTTGGTGCTAGCTGGTGCTGATTAATTACCTTATGGCATTGTGTGTAGTATAGCCAGAAGAACCTAAGATTGTCTGGCAACTAGAAGTTCTAGCTCTTTTACTGTTATGCACCACTAGGTGGTGAGCTAGACTTGGTTTGTTTTTTTTAAGGCACAAGACATTTCAGAGGTGATTGGTTGTAGGTTTTCCAGACTGTATGGCCGTGGTCTTGGCACTGTAGTACCTGATGCTTCCACAAAAAAGGAAAACTGTATAGTGATTGCGCTGAAGAAGATTAAAATAGCAGTTATATAATCATAATACAAAAAGTGAACACAAGATAGAATAAACAATGTAGCAATGTGATAAAGTTGTTAACGATGATCTCTGGAATATTCTACTGTTTCGACATGTTTCTTCTTCCGAACGAAGATGAAGAGCATGCAGCATCTCTGGTCAGTTTTTCAACTGGTAAATACCATACATTTTCACTGAAGTATCATGACATTATTGGAACAAGAGTCTACAGTAGTTCTCAATGGGCAAAATAGGGGCTCTGGGGCAAGTGATGCTCTATCTTCTTGGTGCTTGGGGGGGGGCAACAGTGGGAGGGCTTCTAATGTCCTGGCCCCACTGGTGGACCTCCTGATGGCACCTGGTATCTTTGGCCACTGTGTGACATAGTGTTGGACTGGATGTGCCTTTGGCCTGATCCAACACTGGCGTCTCTTATGTTCTCTTGTTCAAAATGCTGTAGAATGCCTGGTATTCCTTGGAGGTCACCCTACCAAATATTACCCAGGGCTGACCCTGCTCAGCTTCCGAGATTGACGAGACTGAGCTAGTCTGGGCTATCCAGGTCAAGGCCAGCCAGTGCTGCTGCCACAGGATGGGCTAGCCTTGTAAAGAAGGTGTAGCTAGGAACAATGTGCAGGATTACTAATGGGCCGCAGCATCCCACAAAGCACCTCACCTGCACATAGAAAGCTGTCTTACACTGTGCACTGGTCCATCTCACCCAATATTGTCGACACTGACTGGCCGCAGCACCTGAGATCTCTCAGCTGGAAATACCAGAGATTAAATCTGGGACATTCGACATGCAAAGCTGTTTATGTAAAGTGATGTCAAGTTACAGCCACGACGATACGGTCACCAGCCCCCAGAGGGGAGTGGGGGATCCCCCCAATTTGCAGGCTCCTGCCCGCTGTCGGCCAGCTGGCCGGTGGGGGAAGCCCCACCCCCTACAGCCACAACTCAGCGTGACATCCCCAGCATGATGGACATCACACAGACGTGACGTCATCATGCTGTGCACAGCAACGTCACCCCAGCCCCCCACTCCCAGACAGCTCCCTCCCACCTTAGGATCTGGCAACCATACATGACAACCCCATAGGGGTCAAGTGATTAAGCAGAGGTGGTTTGCCATTGCCTTTCTCTGCAGAGTCCTCTTCGATGGAGCTTGGAGAAACGACGGCTGAGGGGTGACATGATCGAAGTTTATAAGATTATGCATGGGAGGGACTTCCGGTCTATGGAACAGCGATGGCGGATGCTCTTCCCACAATGGGGAAGGGCGGTTCGCACACCGGCGGCCTGGAGGGGTGCCACCTCAAGTGACACCCCCACGGAGCCTTTGTGATAGGCTCCAGGCCAGGGGGCTTTTGAGGGGTAGCCTCTTCGATGGCGTAATGCCGGAGAAGGCAACAGGACAGACATTTTGATGCAATCATTCAGAGCAAGAGGTGTCAGTTATCAGACACTGTTAAATAAACAAAATATTGCAAGAGTGCTGATGTTTGAAGCACGTCTTTATTTTAAGTTAAAAAAAACCCACCTTTGTGTTTGTGTCCTTTATAAAGTTTATATCTCTGCTACCTGGCATTCCATTTTATGACACACGTGGCCCAGCCCCAAAAGGTCTCATTTATGTCAGATCCGGCCCTCGTAACAAAAGAGTTCGACACCCCTGATTTAAAGGATCCCTTTAAACGCTTTTGGGAAGAAGGGGGGGTGGGCTTTTTAAGGAAGAGGACAGAGCCCCCAATGGTCCCACCGTAGCTATGGGCCAGGTGCCAAGGAGGGAGCGGGTGGAGCTCAGGCTGTTCCTTCTGAGACGTTGTGCTTTGTGTCGCTTGCCAGACTAAGCTAGCTGTCGCCCATCGTAGCTACAAGTGTTGAAAATTGGAACCAGTGAGGTTTCAGCCCTGGAGAGGAGGAAGAGGGCCGGAGAAGAGGCAGGAACTGAGGGGCGTTGCTGTGGCCTCCAGATCGCCCACTGAGTCACAGAGCTCTTGCAGAAGCCAGCCAGCCAGCCTCCTCCTCCTCCTCCTTCTCCTCCTCCTCCTTGCGGCACCTTTGGGAGAGAGGAGCCGGTGCTGCCAAGCATGAAGGCTGTGGATCTCCTTCTCCCCCCTCCCTCCATGCTGCTTGTCGGCTCCGCATGTCTATTAGCGTGATGGATTCGGCCCCAGTGGCCAAACCCCAGCTTGTAAATCCAAACGTACAGATTTCCTGACAGAAGCACACTACTTTCTTTGTCGTGGCCAAACGCAAGAGATTACAACAGCGGCCCAGGTTTGTTTTTGACATGACACTTTGAGTTGTGAGAGAGTGGCATCGGGCAGTCTCTTCGGCCATCCCCTGGGGTCTTGCTTGAGCCAGGAAAAGAGGAAGAGAGAGAGAGAGAGATGGTTTCAGGATTCCCCATGGCTTGGGAGAAGAAGAAGATATTGGATTTATCCCCCACCCTTCACCACCCAAGGCTTAAAAACTCCTTTCCCTTCCCATCCCCACAACAGACACCCTGTGAGGTAGGTGGGGCTGAGAGAGCTCTGACAGAAACTGCTCTTTTTCAAGGACAGCTCTGACAGGACTATGGCTTGCCCAAGGTCACACCAGCAGCTGCGAGTGGAGGAGTGGGGAATCAAACCCGGTTTTCCCAGATGAGGGTCCGCGCACTGAACCACTTAACCACTATACCACAGCTGGGCTCCATCATGCACAGGGAGAAAGGTGCTAGGTTGGACACACCCTGCCCATGCCCTCTCCTTGCAAGGTGGCCATTGGGAGGCAAAACCGAAAAGCAGTCAGTGGGTGCCTCCAAAAGGCCAAAGCCATTTGTGGGGGGTCATGTGCCATCTCTCCCAGGAGCAGAGCTGTGAATACCAGCAGGACAGAGAGCGAATCTTTGTCTGTTTCAGATCCCTGTATGGATTGTGGAAAGTTTAGAGGACGACTTATTTCCCCGTCTCTCTCTCTCTTCTAACATTGTAAATGGGTACCTCCAGCCACTGTGAGCAATAAAGATAGGGCAGGTTATTAATGAAACAGAAAGAGAAAGCAATACAAATAAGTCAGGTCCAGAATTAGGAAGGGGGGGTCCCACAGCAGAGAGTAGTCACTTCAGGCAGGCTGGAGCTCCAGCGTCACTCGCTGGCAAAATGAATGGTCTTCCTCACCCATCCATCCCCACTGCAGAAATGAGTTCCAAGCATGGCTGATCTGTAGGATTGCTTTATTCCCTCTGTATCTAGCAGGGAACCGAATTTCGGCAGTTTCATTAGTCCCTGGTGCCCGGAATCAATGTTGTCATGTACAGCGGTACTAGTTTTCAGAAACCGCGGGGCAAGGGCGGGCATCTGATCGCGTTTCTGGTGGCATCCAGCGCCCACCCATGCCCCATTGCGAAAAGGTGTGTTTTTCCCCGAAGTCTCCAGGGATGCGCACAAGCATGCAACGGGGCATGCGCATACTTCAAGTTAAAAAAAATAAACACAACCCCGTTTGCCGCGCCGCGCCGCTTCTTTGGCGCGTCATGTGATCGGCACCTCCCCCCTAACCACGGGACCTCGACGGGACCGCGAGGGGACGCCTGATCGCACAGTCGTGCATTATTTCGCTGTGGGGCAAACAGCCATGCCTCCCCCACACAATATCCGGCCCGTGTGACCGGGGCCATAGTTTGTCAAATTGTCTGTGGCTATTTTGCAGCTTGCTTCACTGTATTCCTGCATAACCATGCAGCACCGTGCAACTGACTTTTCATGCATGCACGTTCTTATACAAGCAGTTGGTTTCTATCACCCCCTTCCCCATCCTTGATGAGTAATGGCTCCACTCTGCAGGCAATTGTTTAAGTAGACAATGAAACCAGTTCCAAATCATATACATCAGTCATTAATAAACATTGTGTTTTAATAAAATCCTACCCTCCAGTGATTATCTAAGTCATCTCAAGTGACGCTAATGACTCCCAGTTGGCAGTGTCTTTGCACTGTTTTGCAGAAAAGCGAGGCCAACCTGTTTGGCAGGTTTCACAGCTATTTGGCATGAACTGAACAGAGTCAGTGATCAGCTCACATCTGAGATGCACCCTCAAACCTAGTAAGTTCAACTATTAACCACATTTGTGAGGAAATTCAGACTATCTCTAGTACAGAGATACTTTAAAGGGCCAGATCTTTCTTGGTTTTGATTACGAGTGTTGCAGACCTCATAGCAAAACAAATTGGCAGGTGAACATACTATGTTCAACAGCCACCGGGACTCTTCAGTTGAGCCTTGGATCTGTTTGCCTTGCCACCATCTGACTCAAGAAACTGTCAAACAGCTTTCCATTTCCTTTCCTTCCCAAGTTGCTTTTGCATCTGGATGGTTCTCCTCCAAGGTCATGGCTGGCTGGGTCCATTTAATTAAACAATGCGGGGGGAAATATTACAGGTTCCGTAATACTATGCGGAAAAGGGCATACACAAATGAACGATGGCAGTGTTGGGCTGTGTGGCAACGTACCCACATGAAAAACTGCCATTGTGCAGTACTGTTTTAAGACCAGAAAAGTTAACCCAACAGAAAAAGTCGAGTTGAGCTGCTCACTTACACCAGAACAACCCATCAAAAAACTGACCCCTACTTGTGACCAGTGAGCAGAATGTGAGCCGAACTGACAGGTGTTCATGTTCAAGCACTTCTTCATAAGATGTCCACTGTCCATCTCTCCCACCACTTGCACATGGACACCACCTGGAAATGTCGCAACCCCACCTAGTGAGGAAAGCTGTTTATGATCAATGCTCCCTCTGAGCTGTGGAGTCTTGTGAGCAAATATTCTACTTTGTGAGCTCCTGGCATTAAAGTTGTGAGTGAGTGATTTGGCTACTGCATAAATTAGTTGGCTCTGGAGCCCTCCTTCCTGAGCTGAGACAGAAATGGGTGAGCCGGAAGCTAAAAAAACTGTGAGCTACCTCACACTAACTCAGCTTAGAGGGAACAGTGGTTATGATCCTACAGAAATGGGCCTTGAACTCAGGGCTTAATAGATGTCTGGTGTGGGATGAGTCTTGGACATAAGGCACACGTGGTCTGACCTTGCTAACCACTTCCAGGCAATGCTCCCAATGAGCTGTGGAGTCTTGTGAGCAAAAATTCTACTTTGTGAGCTACTGGCATTAAAGCTGTGAGCGAGCGATTAGCCTACCACATAAATTAGTTTGCTCTGGAGCCATCCTTCCTGAGCGGGGACAAAAATGCATGAGTGAGAGTTTAAAAAATACTGTGAGCTAGCTCACACGAACTCAGCTTAGAGGGAAGACTGCTTCCAGGTCAGGCGTTCTTGCTGTCCAAGGATCAGGAGACTGCTGCGGCGGCCTCTCTTTCTGCTATTTGAGACAGACCTGCTCTGGTTTCACCCCACTTTATATTTGCCTCGCCTCGCTCTGCCCTCAGGAACAGAGTTTGATCTGTGGGGCTGTCTTATTTTAAGTCAACTGTCGATCCACCTTGTTCAGTGTGGCTTCGTCCAACTGGCTGCTCTCGAGGAGCTCAGACAGAGAAAGATCTTTCTGGGCAGCCACTCCCTGGTCCTTGAACTGAAGAGGCCAGGGATTGGACCTGGGCTCCTCTCCGTGTGATGCACGTAACTTCCTCTGCCTGTCTTCTCCCCTTCAGGAGCTCTTTCCAAACACCTGGTCTCTGCCGGCCTTTCACCAGAAAAGCCAGTGATTGACCCTGGTATCTTCTTGTGTCAAGCCCGTGCTCCACCTCAGAGCCAGTGTGGGGCCAGTTGTCATCAATGATATAATTTGAGGAGGAGGAGGAGGAGGAGAGCGCCGAAGAATAGATTCTTTTGAACTATGGTGCTGGAGAAGACTCTTGAGAGTCCCTTGGACTGCAAGAAGATCAAATCAGTCAGTCCTAAAAGAAATCAACCCTGACTGTTCCCTGGAAGGCCAGATAATGAAACTGAAGCTCAAATACTTTGGCCACCAAATGAGAAGGGAGCACTCCCTGGAGAAGACCCTGAAGCTGGGAAAGATTGAAGGTCAAAGAAGACGGGGACGGCAAAGGATGAGATGGTTAGACAGTGTCATCGATGCAACGAACATGAAATTGAGCACACTTCAGAGGATGGGGGAAGACAGGAGGGCCTGGAGGGAGATGATCCATGGGGTCGCGAAGATGCCCTTCACTACCCAAAGGAGTCTCAGAGTGGCTTACAAACTCCTTTCCCTTCCCCTCCCCACAACAGACACCCTGTGAGGTTGGTGGGGCTGAGAGAGCTTGACAAGAAACTGCTCTTTTTCAAGGACAGCTGTGCCAGAACTATGGCTTGCCCAAGGTCATCCAGCCAGGTGCAAGTGGAGGAGTGGGGAATCCAACCCGGTTCTCCCAGATTAGAGTCCGCGCACTTAACCACTACACCAAATTATCGATCCAGGTAGTCAGCCGTGTTGGTTTGAAGCAGTAGAACAAATTCAAGAGTCCAGTGGCACCTTTAAGACCAACGAAGGTTTATTCTTTTGGTCTTAAAGGTTGGTCTTCAAGGTGCCTCTGGACTCTTAAATTTATTCTACTGCTTCAGACCAACACGGCTGACTACCTGGATCGATAACTCTAGGGACTCTTTGGGGATGGTGAAGCATGAATAGCCCAATCCAGCCAATCTGGGACTGTCCAAAGCAGTGTTCCCTCTAAGCTGAGTTAGTGTGAGCTAGCTCACAGTTTTTTAGCCTTCGGCTCACGCATTTTTGTCTACGCTCAGGAAGGATGGCTCTAGAGCAAACTCATTTATGCCGTAGCCAAATCACTCGCTCACCGCTTTAATGCTAGTAGCTCACAAAGTAGAATTTTTGCTCACAAGACTCCACAGCTTAGAGGGAACATTGGTCCAAAGTCACCTGAGATATACAGAAATGTTGAGAGACGTGAGAGTGGCCACCCCAGTCTGACTCCAAGAAATTTCAGTGCCCCCCACCCCCAATCCTAACTCATGCTTAGCAAACAATAAATGTCTATTAGTTTGTCCCTTTCATTGTGTAGCCCATTCTGCAGGTTTAATAGCTACGGTTTTCCTCCACACTCCTGGCTGAAATAGCCTTTCCTTTTACTTCTTTGTGTGCAAGGAAATCATTCCCCTTTCCTCCTTATTTATAGGAGCAATAACTGCATTAGCCTAATTGATCTATTAGGGCTCTCCTATTTATGGATTTAAATACCCTTCACTCCCCAGCTAGGCCTTGATCCAAAAGCCAATTAAAATCAAGAAAAGGATTTCAATGGCCTTTCTATTCGCCTTCTAATGACTGACGATTTTAACACCTGGGATGTGTGTGTGTGTGTGTAACTGATTCTCTGCATATATTCTACAATTTCTTTTTCGTCGAGGTCATTTGATACTACAGCAATTAATCGGGAGCGAAAGTGTGGAGAAACAAAAGGAAGCGAAATCAGCTAATTAATGAGAGAAGGAATTTTTAAAAAATAAGGCAATGCATAGCGTTTTGTAAGAATTATGTTTGTTTGTTTGTTTGTTTGTTTGTTTGTTTGTTTGGCGGATTGTTCTGGGAAAGGCCCTTGACCTGAGGGCCTCTAGCTGTTTATGAAGTTTAAAACTATGGTGGTGTAGTAGTTAGAAATGCTGAATTAGGAATGGAAAGATCTGGGTCCAAAAACTGATTCTGCCTGGCAGCTCACTGGCGACCGTGGGTCAGTCCCTCTCATAAAATGGGGGAGCCCTGGACGATACCCTGAGCATCGTGGAAGAACACTGAGGTGATAGGGCGGGTTGCCAGGCAACCAGTGGGAGGACTAAGGGTGGGGACGTGGAGGGGTGTGTGATGGCAAAGTCACTGACAATGGAGAAGTGACAATGGGTAGCTCTAGGATTCACCCTTAAACTCTAAGGTAAAGCCATGGAGTTTCCGATGATTCCTAGAGCTACCAATTGTCACTTCTGTTTTTTTTACCACGAAGTACGTACCGGCGCAGAGGCTGGCAGTGGTTTTTCCCCCCTTACTTTTTCACCCACCATTGCTCAGAGCAGCAGTGGGCAATGAAGACAATTGGTAGGAGGGAGGCGAAAATACCAAGGATGTAGGGTTGCCAGCCTCCAGGTGGTGACTGGAAATCTCTTGGGATTACAACTGATCTCCAGGAGACAGAGTTCACCTGGGGAAAATGACCACTTTGGAAGGTGGACTCTGTGGCATTATACCCCATGGAAATCCCTCCCCTCCCCAAACCTTGCCCACCTCCAAAGCCTCCAGGTATTTCCAAACCTGGAGATGGCAACCCTAAGAGGATGAAGCAGCACCGTATAGGAATGGAGGGTCATGAAGCTCACTGCTGGGCTATACACAGCCACACATCCTAAAAGATTGGGATGCAGATATCAGCAGTATGGGCAGGGCCGGCTCACCCACTAGGCGAACTAGGCATTCGCCTAGAGCGCCGGGCCCTGGATGGGGTGCCAAGCCGTGCTTCTCCCCTCCCCCCCTTTGGGGGCGGCGGGGGGGAAAGAGGCGGTGGTGGCAGCAGCAAAAGGGTGGCTGGCTCCAGAGGTCTCCAGGTCTCCAGACCCCACTGGGAGGTTGACATCTGCGCCACAAGGCAGCCTCTCCTAGGGCGCAGAAACACCTTGCAGATATCAGCAGTACGGGGAACGGTTTGGGATGGAATTCTGGGAACGGTCTCCAGGAGAGTCAAGCCAGAGAGGCAGAGGCAATAGCAGATGATGAATGCCCGAGCCCTGAAGTCTCTCCAAGGGCAATTCTGCATCTGGCATTTGCTCCACATTTTCTAAACACTGAGGAAAAGGTGCAGCTCAAAACCACGCTCGAATACCCCTGGGGCAACACCGTACTGACTGCGGAGTCACCCCTGAGTGGCCATAGATTAATGCAGAAGGGTACCATAAAAATCCAATGATCAAAGAGAGTGACAGCGGCATGCAGTGTCGAGGGAACCATAAAAATCTGATGATCAAAGAAAGTGAAAGTGGCATGCAGTGTCGAGAGTACCATAAAATCCGATGATCAAAGAAAGCATAAGCAGAATGCAGTGCAGAGGGTGGGTTCCAAGGTGGGTTTGGTAAAACAACGGAGGGAAAAGCCAACGCAGAGTCACCCTTAGTCCCCATCTAAAATACTCGCAAGATTGCAGGCAGAAGGCAAACCAAGGCCTGGCCAACGCTCTCAAGCTCCACGAGTCTCCTACACATCCAGAAGCAGTTATTTTGCAGGCACATCGGCTGCCCCCAGCCAGTGCTGTTTGCCGCAGCCACATCATCTGAGAGTACCTCTCTATGGACCCGGCCTTTATCAAGCTGGAAAACTATCGGGGCAGCACTTTCCACAAAGTGAAAATGTCAGCGTTGGGGGGAAAAAACCTCGACATTTTGGCTTGGCTGATGTCATTCAAGAGACGTGGGAAATCGAAGTAGTTCTTCCCCCTCCCCCTCCCCCTCCCCTTTCATGCGAAACTGGCTGCAGGAACTTTTGGCTGATGGACAGACATACAGACAGATCGATCGATAGACTGCTTGAAAATCAGTGGACAAGAATAAGGGCCTTTTTTTTCATCCAAGGTCCAGTCGTCCCTCTGAAAAAAACCTCTCTGCTGGGAGGAAGGATACTACCGCACCTATCGTGTGGGTTGGCAGGACAGAAAGGGGGTTCTATGCCGCAGGAATGAGGCATATCCTAGCACCAAACGGCATGCAGCCAATTGGAATATAATAGGAGTTTTCTGCTGCTCTGAAGCAATTATGGTAAATTATAGCTTATGCCCACACTCCGGCTCAGGATGTATATGTACACGAGGGGGGGGGATTTAAAAAGAGGGAGGCATGACTGTTTTTTGGGGGGTGAACAAATCATCAAATCATGGTTTTTTCAACAAATGCCAATGGCCACAGCTGGACAATCAGCAGGAGAAAATGTGACTGTAGAATAAATCCATGGCAAATGATTTTGGTGCCGCTGATGGAAGATGGAAAGTGGCCCCGTTCGACCACCTTGGTTCTGTACACAAACCAAGTTCTGATACGGGGGGCAAAATAAGGCGCCGAATCAGGTGGGGATTCCACAGATTTCACCGCAATGAATCCTGTTGTAGTCTCTCCGTTATGGGGCTCTCTGCCCCTAGTTTGCCCCCAGGGAGAGGAGAACACAGTTGGATCTCTTCGTTGCCTGCCCACCCCCAACTTCCCATCATCCATCCCAAAATGAGAATCTAACTGCTCTCCAGGGTCTCCTGCAGTTTACTTTTCCTCCCCCCTCCTATCCATTGCAGAGGGTGAATTTTAAAAATCTCCTCTTGTTGGTGGTGCCGCACCTGGAGTATTGTGTGCACTTCTGGAGGCCTTACTTCAAAAGGATGTGGACAGAATGGAGCGGGTGCAGAGGAGAGCAATGAGGATGATCGGGGACGTCGAGACCAAGCCCTGTGAAGAAAGGCTGAGGTACTTGGGAATGTTCAGTCTGGAGAAGAGGAGGTTGAGGGGGGACACGATTGCTCTCTTGAAGTATTTGAAAGGCTGTCACTTAGAGGGCAGGGAGCTGTTCCCCTTGGCAGCAGAGGAGAGGACTCACCAATAATGGGTTTAAATTAAGGGTGGGAAGGTACAGGGGTCCGGTAGTAAAGAGCCCAGGGGGCGGGCACATGCAACAAGCCCCACCCGCTGCTCCTTCCCTCCCTCTTTCTTTCCCTCCTTCTTTCCTTCTCTCCTTCTTTCCCTGTTTCCCTCCTTATTTCCGTCTCTCCCTTTTCTTTCCCTCTCTCCCTCCTTCTTTCTCTGCACAGATCTGTGTGAGGACAGATCTGTGCATCCCCCACCTCCATAGCTAGCAATCCAAAACAGTCCAGTGGCACCTTTAAGACCCAGTTTTATTCAGGTACAAGCTCTCCCTCCTCTGCCAGGACAGAACTGCGCGTCCCCGTCCCCCCCCCAATAGCTAGCAATCCAAAATAGTCCAGTGGAGCCTGAGTGGTGGGTGTTGCCTTCTGACACACCTCTGGTGATGTCAGGGGGTGTGGCATATGCAAATAAGTTATGCTAATGAGCTCCTGCATCTCTTTTTCTACGACATGACCCCTGGAAAGGTATACTAGGAAAACCTTTTTGACAGTAAAAGTTGTGCAACAGTGGAATCAGCTGCCCAGGGAGATGGTGAGCTCCCCCTCACTGGCCGTCCTTAAGCCTTCCCTCTCACCTGCACTATGGATCAGGCTGGGCTGCCGGAGCCGAAGGGCCATCAGAAATCCCTGGATGGCACATTTCCCAAGTAGCCATATTTCTCTGGGGAGAGCCGTATATCCCTAATGCAGGGGTCCCCAACGTGGACTCCAGGTCCGTAGCAACAGTGGGGCACCGTGGGGCTACGCCCCCTGACTTATCGGCAAGGCCCCACAACTTCCCATCTGTTGGGTGTTACAAGTCAAAACACTTCAGTATTTACAGGGTTAATGATGTTTGTTAAGTCACATGTTTGTTTGTCACCAATCTGTTTAGACAACAGAATGTCCGGGAACTTTGGAGATAGTTTGCTAGTCCAATTGGAAACCAAGGTGTCAAGTATTTAGCATATTGGTTTCTCCTCCTGTTCTTTGTTCTGATTGAGAAGGAGACGCCATTCGGCTCTTCCCGTTTTATCTTTTAGCTGCAAGGATGTAGGCATAATAGCTCTTTGTTATTTTCATATCCTGTGTACCTTTTTCCCATGTTAGCTTTAGAGTAAACTCTTATATTTTAAACACACCATGGACTCGGTCTCTTAATACTCCGCTGACTTACTCAAAAAGAATCCCAACACCATCCAGCCCAGGGCCCCTGAGAGGCAGGCGGAGTGGAGAGGGAGTTGGGTATTCCTTGAATTCAATTAGCCAGTGGCCCCTAAGAAATTTAAATGCCCCCCCGGACTTAAAAAATCCCGGCTACGTGCCTGGTGGTATCAATGGGCCACCATGGTGACCACCAACACCTTTTCTGGTGCCCACCAGTTGTGTTTAGAAAGTGGACAGGGCCAGGTGGAGCTGTTGTCCAGCAAGGCGACTCAGCATTCTCTCCTGCTCTGTGGCAAGGCGGGGGCTGTCTCTGAGCAAAAAGGAAGTCCTTCTTCACCCAAAGAGTGATCAACACATGGAATTCACTGCCACGGGAGGTGGTGGCGGCTACAAGCATGGACGGCTTCAAAAGGGAATTAGATAAGCATATGGAGCAGAGGTCCATCGGTGGCTATTAGCCACAAGGTATAGATAGGGGCTCTGGGGCAAGTGATGCTCTGTCATCTTGGTGCTTGGGGGGGCCAAAAGTGGGAGGGCTTCTAATGTCCTGGCCCACTGGTGGACCTCCTGATGGCACCTGGTATTTTTGGCCACTGTGTGATACAGAGTGTTGGACTGGATGGGCCTTTGGCCTGATCCAACATTGGCGTCTCTTATGTTCTTATGTTCTTATGACTAGCAGAAAAGAGTAAGAGTCCAATAGCACCTGAAAAAGGAACAACATTTGTGGCAGGGTATCTGAAGAAGTGAGCAGTGACTTGAGAAAGCTCAGACCTTGCTCGGCGGGGAAAGGAGGGGGATAAACGTCAAATAAATAAATAAAATCTTGCTAGTCTTTCAGGTGCTACTGGACTTTTGCTCTTTTCTAATGCTTACAGGCAGACAAACAGGGCTGCCCATCTTGATCTTTCTCCAAGGCTGGGCTAGACTTATTTATTTGTTTATTTAAATGATTTATACCCTGCTCTCCCCGCCAAAGCTGGCTCCTTTCTGAAACTGTTCCTCCCCTTTATCGTCTGCCTTTCACCCTAGAAGTGGCTGCTCTTTAAAGGTAAAGATAAAGGTTTTCCTTGCTCGAAAGCCAGCCGAGTCCGACTCTAGGGGCAGTGCTCATCTCTGTTTCCAAGCCAAAGAGCCAGCACTATCCAAAGTCTTCTCCGTGGCCATGTGGCCGGCATGACTAAACGTCGAGGCGCACGGAACGCTGTTACCTTCCCACCGAAGCAGTACCTATTTATCTACTTGCAGTTTCTTGCTTTCGAACTGCTAGGTTGGCAGGAGCTGAGTCAAGAGATGGGAGCTCACTCCGTCACGCGGCACTCGGGTCTCGAACTGCCGAACTACCGACCTCCCGATCTGCAACTCAGCGTCTTTAACCTCTGAGACACCACAGCCTAAGTTGTATACAGCTATACAAAAAAGAAGTTTCTTCACCATGCTGCTGCTGGATCCAAAAGGCCAGGGAAAACCCTTTTATTTCTTGCTAGGCAGCATGCCATAGGTACTTGCATTATTTACAGTCCGCCTTTCTCAGTGGGACTCAAGGCAGATTACGCAGGGTGAGTCACTGCAAGCAGCAAGAAAGGACATTCAATAAGCCATGGAATAGGATTTGGGTTGTCGAACCAACTGGGAGTCTAAAAAAGAGAACTGAAGCCAAGTGTACGTGTTAACATGATGTATTAAATGATGCAGAATTACACAGTAGGCTCCAACCTGCAGCAAACAATGGTTAAAAAGTACAGAGTACAGAGGAAAAAGTACAGAAGAGGGCAACCAAGACAATTTGAGCCACTTTGGTGCAGTAGTTAAGTGTACGGACTCTAATCTGGGAGAACCAGGTTTGATTCCCCACCCCTCCACTTGCAGCTGCTGGATGACCTTGGGCAAGCCGTAATTCTGTCAGAGCTGTTCTTGAAAAAGAGCAGTTTCTGTCAGAGCTCTCTCGGCCCCACCTACTTCACAAGGTGTAAGGGAAAGGAGTTTGTAAGCCGCTCTGAGACACCGTTGGGTAGTGAAGGGTGGGGTATAAATCCAATCTCTTCTTCCTCTTCTCTTCTTCCCTATGAGGAAAGGCTGAAGAGTCTGGGACTTTTCAGTTTAGAAAAGTGACAACTACGGGGGTCATGAAAGATGTTTATAAAATTATGCATGGGATGGAGAGAGTGGACCAAGAGAACCTTTTCTCCCTCTTCCCAAAGATTAGAACTTGAGGGCATCCAATGAAGCTGGTGGGCAGTAGCTTCAGGACAGACAAAAGGAAATACTACTATACACAGAGAGTGATTAAAATGTGGAATTTGCTGGCAGAGGATGTAGTGATGGCCACAGGAATAAACAGCCTTAAAAGGGGATGAGATAGACTCATGGAGAATAAGCAGGGCTCATTTTGTAGACAAAGAGGTGCAGGAGCTCATTAGCATAACTCATTAGCATAACTTATTTGCATATGCCACGCCCCCTGACAACATCGGAAGTGTGTCAGAAGGCAACACCCACCGCTCAGGCTCCACTGGACTGTTTTGGATTGCTGGCTATTGGGGGAGGGGGAATGTGCAGATCTGTCCTCACAGAGAAGGGAGAGCTTGTACCTGAAGGTGAGGTGGGGGGGGGCTCTGCAACTTACCTGGTTGCTTCTTGTTCCTCATGGCCAAACTGCGGGCTCCTGGGGGCAGGCGGCGGGGCTTGTTGCATGTGTCCACCCCCTGAGCTCCTTACTGCTCCTGTGCGCTCCTGCAGGAAATGACCCCTGAGAATAAGTCTATCAATGGCTACTAGCCATGGT
>NW_015175395.1:540326-540483 GCF_001447785.1 Gekko japonicus | reverse complement strand
GTGCATTGAAATTAATCCCGTTAGCTGGCAGGAACGGCAGGATGGAGGGGAGGGAGTGGTTGCCTGCTGCTTATCAAGAAGACTTGTGTGATTTCTGACTTGATACGTGACTGTGGCGGAAGGAAGCTCGGCGGCTCCGTTCCCCTAGATAGGGCAA
>NW_015175395.1:539647-540256 GCF_001447785.1 Gekko japonicus | reverse complement strand
GAGATGGAGAGAGAGAGAGAGAGAGAGAGAGAGGTTCTCCATAGCTGCCCTTCCACTAGAGAATTTCTTTCTTTCTGGAAACTCACTGAAGCCCAGGTTTGAGCATCTCCAGGAAACCATAGAGCCAGTCAGACCAAATCCACAGCCTGCCTATCTGTGTCCCTGTGCTCCTCTGACTACAGATGCTGTGAACTTCACGGCAAAACACGTTGGATAGGCGAATATACCGTGTTTGACAGCTGTGATCGCCCACTAGCCAAACATCTGATCTGTCCATCACATGCCTCGAACAGCTGCCGAATGGCTATGCCGCTGCTCAGCAGATGGTGCTGGGATTTTGTGTCCTTGCCTTGCTTTTGCATCGGCCTCGTAGCCCTAATAGCCCAAACTAGACCCATAGCTCGGAAGCTAAGCAGAGTTGATACTCAGATGTATGACCAGCAGCAAGGAAGAAACGGGCTGCTGCGCAGATGGAGGCAATGGCAAACCACCTCTGTTCATCCCTTGCCTTTTAAGTCAGAGGTTAAGATGCTGGGTTGCAGACCAGAAGGTCTGTAGTTTTGGCAGCTCGAGACCCGAGTGCTGCATGACGGAGTGAGCTCCCCTCTC
>NW_015175395.1:535641-539247 GCF_001447785.1 Gekko japonicus | reverse complement strand
CCCCCTGCTTCCAGCCTCATTCTGTTGCAGAAGGAGGAAGAAGCAGGAGGGTAAGTTGGCGTCCTCCCTCTCTGCCTGGCCGAGGCCACTCCACGTGGCCTCCGCAAGGACTCCCAGCCCCATCCAGGAGCTTCCCCGAGGTAGCTGTGTTAGTCTGTTGCTGCAAAATAGTCCAAGAGTTCAAATAGCACCTTTAAGACTAACCTTTAAGACTAAGACTAACTGAGTGGTGGGTGTGGTCTTATGACACACTTCCGGTGATGTCAGGGGGTGTGGCCTCATGACACACTTCCGGTGATGTCAGGGGGTGTGGCATATGCTAATGAGTTATGCTAATGCGTTCCCCTAGCTCTTTTTCTCCGAAACGACCCCTGGGGACATTCAAACCCTCCAATGGGAATGGGGGGGGGGTGCTGGGTGGATATGTATATAGTTGGCCCTGTCGGGCCGTTAGACTTAGTCTTTGTCTGTGTTAAGCACAATAAACGTGTGCTAAGCATGTCGTCGTCCGAGTCCTCCATGCGGCGAACCCAGTACTTTTCAACTTGGATGGGAGACCTTCAAGGAAAACGGGGGGCTGCTACACATACGAAGGCAATGGCAAATCACTTGTACTCATCCTTGTCTCGAAAACTCCACGAGGTGGAACTTCATGGGGTCATCATAAGTTGGTTGCAACTACAAGGCCCACTTTAATTTAGGAAGCAAGATGATTCTACCCAGGGACACAGATGGCCAAGTGAGGTCATTAAATGATGCCAGGGGAGATCTATGCCTTCCCCAAGGCTCTGTGAAAAGGCTCATGCTGGGTGTTATTTAAGAAAAAGAGAAGAGAAGAGATTGGATGTATACCCCGCCCTTCACTACCCAAAGGTGTCTCAGAGCGGCTTACAAACTCCTTTCCCTTCCCCTCCCCACAACAGACACCCTGTGAGGTAGGCGGGCCTGAGAGAGCTCTGACAGAAACAGCTCTTTTTCAAGGACAGCTCTTATCAGAACTATGGCTTGCCCAAGGTCATCCAGCAGGTGCAAGTGGAGGAGTGGGGAATCAAACCCGGTTCTCCCAGATTAGAGTCCGCGCACTTAACCACTACACCAAACTGGCTCTCTTCTGACCTAACTCATGTGTGAAAGAGCACACACTTAAATGAACACCAAATGGTAAGACTCTTTTAAAAAATACGTTTACGCTGAACGATTGGCTGTTTATTGTTTATTCGCTGAGCCACATGTGGTGACAACAGGTTTGTGGGGGAGGGAAGTAGGAGCCCCACTGGGCTGTGAATGCACATTCACGATGCACTGCCAATTGCACTGGACCAGACTGTTTGGATACCTGAAAAGTAACCCAAACAAACAGGTCTGAACTCTTTGCGAACAGCTGAACTGCTCCTTGAAAAATCAACTCCCGGTTTGTGAACAGTGAACAGTCCACACACCGAACTGGCGGGTCGTCAGGCAAATTTGTCACTACCTGTTTCGTTCTAGTCCAGCTCGTAATACTCAGTTATAATTCCAAATCAAGTTCCATTTCACACCAAAGTCTGGAACAGAAACCAGGATCCTGAATGTGCACAGCCAGACTTTGGTTGGCCAGTCACTCCATGTAATTTGGACACAAACAAAGAAGTTGTCAACTGCTAAGCAGTTCCCGGGGTGAAGGGGGTCGGATGGCTACTTTGGAGGGTGGACTCTGTGGCATTCAAACTTGCTAAGGTCTCTCCCCTCCCCAAACCTTGCCCTCCCTAGTTTACACCCCCAAAATCAATCTGTGTACACTACTTGTCTATGGCATATTCAAGGACTACAAAAACTGCTGGACTGGCAATTCTTTCTCAAGGTCACTTCCCAAGGCAACTGGAGGCTGGGCCCCACTAGGGTTACCAACCTCCAGGGGGGGGCTGGAGATCTCCCAGAATCACAACTTATCTCCAGGCAACATCGATCAGTTCCTCTGGAGAAAGAGCTGCTTGGAAGGGTGAACTCTATGGCATTATACACCACTGACAAACCCCGTCTTCCCGATTCCACCCCCAAAAAAATCTCCAGGAATTTCCCAACCTGGGATTGGGAACCCTAGCCACTGCACGTTTTTTCTGCCAATCCCTCCACCGGCGACTTTTACATTATCCTTTGCTTTCATTTTCCATTATCTCCTCGTTTGAACTTTCCATCGCTGGGGTTGATCCAATATAGTCAAATGATTCAGAAAAGATTGGGCTTGATGCTCCCGTTTCTTTGCTCGCCGGGTTTGCCCCCTTCTTCCCCTTTTAATAAAAACTGGAAATCATCAAAGAAAAATGAACATTGCTCAGTGGCATTCAGGGCTCGGCGGGTTGGCTGAGATGGTGTCCGATGACAAGAAGCAAGAAGAGTCTCAGGAAATTTGCTTCTGTTTCTTGGAAGCACAAAACCGAGGAAAGTTAATCATTGGCTTGTTCGCTCGTATCGGCACAGACGGAACGTGAATCTTCCAAATAGCATCTGCAATTCTTTACACCTCCCTGCCTCCCAGTGAAGCCCGCGTGCCCGGCGTGCTGGTTGGCCGGCAGATAATTGGTCAGTCACGGAAGAAGAACAGGAAAGACTGTGCTCCATTCCCAGAATGCACCTGCCGGCACCGGGCGGTAGGCAGCCGAGCCTGTGGAGAGCCGAATTCCAGCTGGATTGGGCCTGATGCCAGACAGAGCACTGATCCCTTGGAGGAGCCATTGCAGGGATCCGAACTGAGAAATCCATTCCAAGCCCTGCTGGAACGAGGAGACGGGAAGGAAAGGGGTGAGGAGGAGCAGGAAGGGAAGGGAAGGAGGAAGGCCAGCTGACTGGCAAGACACACCTGGGGCAAGATTAGGGGGGCACCCAAGCAAGGCCAGAGCCCAGCTGCAGCCCAGGCAAAGGCTCAAGCCTGCCCAGGAAACATTCACGTTCCAAGACGGGTCCTGACAAACTGACGGGCTGCGGGAGGGGGAAATTTTGGGTTTGGCCGGGATCTGGAAGGATGAAACTGCAGCATCTTCTCCTTTTCTGAAGCCGTAAGGGAGGCTCCAGAGACACGAATGGCATTTTCCTGAGTTGCCGTCCGCAGCTGTCCCAATCGTTTTCATTCGTGGCTCTGTGGGTCACGAGAACACAAGAGGAGCCCTGCAGGATCGGACCAATGGCCCTGCATCTTGTTTCCAAGACTGGCCAATCAGATGCCCAGGGAAAACACAAAGCAGGGGCAAACACCACATGACTCCCAAACATCCATTACAGAGTCTCCGAGTCCTTTTGGAAAAGTCAGCTGTGGGACAGGAGAGGTGGTGGTGAAGAGCTTCGTCTTCTCCTTGCCCACCTCTCTCCTGCTCCAAATGCCCCCTCTCCCAGGCTCTTCCCCTTCCCTCCCAAGCTGTTGTCCCCTGCTGAAACAGCACTGGGGGAGGAGGGTTATTCCCACACTTTTCCTGCTCCACGTGGAGTATTCTGTGCAGATGGAACAGCAAAAACAGGGAAATAACTCCCTGCCCCAGAGTTGTTTCCATGAGAGAAAGTGGCTTGGGAAGGAAGGAAGGAAGGAAGGAAGGAAGGAAGGAAGGAAGGAAGGAAGGAAGGAAGGAAGGAAGGAAG
>NW_015175395.1:515931-535408 GCF_001447785.1 Gekko japonicus | reverse complement strand
GAGGAGGGTTATTCCCACACTTTTCCTGCTCCACGTGGAGTATTCTGTGCAGATGGAACAGCAAAAACAGGGAAATAACTCCCTGCCCCAGAGTTGTTTCCATGAGAGAAAGTGGCTTGGGAAGGAAGGAAGGAAGGAAGGAAGGGAAGGAAGGAAGGAAGGAAGGGAGGGAGGGAGGGAGGGAGGGAAGGGAGGGAGGGAGGGAAGGAAGGAAGGAAGGAACCCTAGTTCTTCCTCTCATGGCAGCATTCCAAGTCCTATTGGGCTCTTTATTATTTTTTTAAAAAAATCCATTTCCTGCCGCTGCTGAGTGGATATGGAGAACCTGTGTTGGGTCTGGAGATCTTGGACCCCGCTTGTTAAAAACCCAAACATGTAGTTTGGCTCTAAAATGTTCAGGGGATGATTGTTCTATGGTTGTTCCTGTAGAATCAGAACATGGCTGCTGTTCTGAGCATTGGTTTACAGGGAGGGCTATTTGCCTTGCTACCCAAAGAAATCTGCCCTCTCTGTACTTAAAGGACTTCTGACTCCCAGATGGTAGGAGCCAACAGTGAAAGGAGGGGTGGGTATCCACCCTTCTTGAAGTTCTTAAGTCTTACTACTGGACATTGCTCTCCCATTCATTGGGGGGTTTCTCTTAATGGCCGCTTCCTGTCTGATTGATCACTATTTTAGAAGGGTATTCATGCTGGCCCATTTTAACATGCTCCACTCAGCTGTGTTATATGGGAGATATGGGTCATGTACTTCTGACTTGTAGATTTTATCAGGATTTACGTGCTTATCACCTCGTCCCTATACTGCGTTCCCTGGAGGGCAAATCTGAGGAAAGTAAGTTAATGAACCTTCTAGCTTCAAACAAGGCTGGTACCATTGAAGCAGTGGCAAACTTCCTTTACAGAGCGCATGGGAGGAGAAGTTCTTTTTCAGCAGAAGGCGTAGTGAATTCACTGTTTTGCTTGTTTGCCGTTTTTGTACCGAAGGCTACTGTTGTTATGCCAATAACGGTTTGGTGTGTTGTGAGTGCTTTGGAGCATGTGCAGAGTGGCTTTCCCCCATGACTGAATCACAGTCACCAGGCTGTTTCTATTTTGGACCAGAATTTGGAATAGGGATGTACAAATGTTTCACCTGGGTTCAGATTTGGCTTTTGGTGTCAACAGTTCTGTTTGGATTCTTTTTTTCTTGCGATAAATGAGTGTTCATTAAGTTCCTAATGTCAATTGGCTGCAGGGCATAGGCTACATAGCGGAACACTTTCCCTGACCCAGATGTTCGTCCCCTTCCAGCCCCTTGCAAGCCCCGCAGCCAGAGCTAGTCACAGCTGTACCACCAACCCTCACGCGCTCCAGTGCATTCGAGCACCCATAATATTCGCTGTCCGAACGCCTTCGATAGGGACAGCTGACGGACATATTTTAATTAGCAGGAGAGTAAATTACACCGGGCTACGAGAGCCCCTGACTCCTTCTCGACAGCCTGAGAAACTGGAGAGACTAGCAGTTTCAATTTAAGGTTTAGTTAGATAATGCCTGTTGGTGCCAATAGATTATAGAGTGGATATTAAATCCTGCAGGATTTGCAAGAGGAGGCGGCCAGGGGAATCCATAAACAGTTCAGAGGCGGGCAGCAGCAGCTGGGTGCAGAGCTCCCTTCCCTGGAGCTCTTTTAAAAGGGGGGAGGGGGAGACAGTTCCCCTCCCCACCCCCAGTAAACAAAAGCAAGAGAATTGCCATTGCTTCGGGAGCAACTCTAACCCATGAGATTCTCTGGTTGGCACTTGAAGGAATGGCGTGCCCTGCAAGATATTGTCGGCTGAGGAGATTCTCTAATCGCGTGTTGTTTTCCTTCAAGCCCCACACATCGATCCAAAAAGCCCACCGGGCTGCAGATGCTGCGATCGTCCCTCTTTAATGAGGGCCCTGCTGATTCCTTCCCTCTAGGGAATTACTTTCCCTGTTTTGCCTTCGAGGGGAGATTAGGAGGCTGCCTTTTACAACGTCATTGTGAGCACCTGATGGCTACTTTTTAGGGTTCTGCCTAAGGTTGCCAACTGCCCAGGTGGGGGGGAATATATCCTGCTCCTTTAATAGAGGCTTAATAGGCTGTTGGAGCTGCGGTGGCCCAAGTGGTTAAGACGCTGAACTGCAGGCTGTCATTCAGCAGTTCGAGACCTGAGTGTGCCACATGACGGAGTGAGCTCCCGTCTCTAGTTCCAGCTCCTGCCAACCTAGCAGTTTGAAAGCAAGAAATTGCGATAAATAGGTACCACTACAGTGGGAAGGTCACAGCGTTCCGCGCGCCTTGGTGTTTAGTCATGCCAGCCAGATGATCACGGAAATGTCTTTGGACAGCGCTGGCTCTTCGGCTTTGAAACGGAGATGAGCACTGCAACCCTAGAGTCGGATTTGACTGGCTTTTGAGCAAGGGAACCTTTAGCTTTCTTTTAATAGGCTGTTATTTACCAGGCAGCCTGACTGACCTCCCTACCGTGAAAAGAATTACCTGCCTATGTCCACAAATTACACCTCTGATAAAGGGACGGAATGTTTTCCTCCAGGCCTGTTGGCCTCCTTCTCTGAGCTCCCTGGGGCTTATGACTCTGTGTATGATGGGATGGGAGGGCAGGCGATGGGATATAGCCTGATCTCGTCACATCTCAGAAGCCAGTTTGGTGTAGTGGTTAAGTGCGCGGACTCTAATCTGGGAGACCGGTTTGATTCCCCACTCCTCCACTTGCACCTGCTGGATGACCATGGGCAAGCCATAGTTTTGCCAGAGCTGTTAATGAAAGCGCAGTTCTCAAAAGAGTTCTCTCAGCCCCACCTACCTCCACAGGGTGTCTGTTGTGGGGAGGGGAAGGGAGAGGAGTTTTTAAGCCATGACTCCAAGTGAAGGGTGGGGTATAAATCCAATCTCCTCCTCCTCCTCCTCCTCCTCCTCCTTCTTCTTTGCTGGGTCAGTACTTGGAAGGGAGACCTCTGTAGGAGACTCTGCAGAAGAAGGCAATGGCCTTGCCTTGAAAGCCTTTTGCTGGGGTCTCCATAAGTTGGCAGCTAAGCAGAGTTGGTACTTGGATGGGAGACCACCAAAGAAGGCTGTGCAGAGGAAGGCAATGGCAGATCACCTCTGCTTCTCCCTTGCCTTGAAAGCCCCTTGCTGGGGTTGCCATAAATAGGAAGCTAAGCAGGGCAGGTACTCGGAAGGGAGACCACCAAGGAAGGCTCTGCAGAGGAAGGCCATGGCAGACCACCTCCCCTTCTCCCTTGCCTTGAAAGCCCCTTGCTGGGATTGCCATAAATTGGAAGCTAAGCAGGGCAGGTACTCGGAGGGAGACCACCAAGGAAGGCCCTGCAGAGGAAGGTAATGGCAAACCACCTCCCTTGCCTTGGAAGCCCCTTGCTGGGGTCATTGTAAGTCAGCTATGACTTGAGGGCACTTTACACACACATGATGGGAGGGGAGACGTATCTTCCCTGTAATTCACCCAATCTTGTAAATGCACACACATTACCCAAGATGCATCAGCAGCCTATGGCTTGCCTTCCTCCACCACCCTCCCCTAACTGCCTCTCCTGCTAATAAATATTTGCTGAATGTGTTACATCTCTCTAAATGTTTGTTGAATGTGCTGAGTTGCAGCTGTCCTTAATATGAGCAGATCCGCTGGGAGATGAAGCGTTCTATAAGGAGTTTTGTCTCCCTAAGGGAGGCTGCGTAACACAGGCTTTCCATGAAGTCAAAGCACAAAATGGAAGCACCCCACTGACAATCAGCCATTCTATGGATGCGATCACACCGCAACATCTGGGAAGCGTAGCGCACCCGTGGCCAACCCGTGGCGTCCCGCCGAAGATGTGCAGTAAAAAAGTACCTTGGAAAGTGCCCTAGTATCCAGAAAACGCGGGGCAGGGGCGGGCGTCTGATAATGGGAGCACTAGTATCCCGTGGCATCCGGTGCCCATCCACGTCCCATCGCAAACCTCATGTTTTTCGTAAGCGCATGCGCACAAAGACGTAACTGAAAGTAGTGCTGCTCCGCAGAACTGCGCATGTGCAGAAACGTAAAACGCTTGCCGCGCCACTTCTTTGCCATGCTCCAGCATCGCCGTGTGATCGCCAGCTAACAGCCTAAGCGCAGAGACTCAGGGGACCATGTGATCGGGCTACCGCACTTTATTTTGCTCCAGGGCGAACAGCCACGCCTCCCCCCCACGTTATCTGGCCCGTGTGACCAGGGCCTATGATTCTAAACAACTCGTGGTTTAGCTCAGTGGTACCTAAATCTAGGAACTGGGTGGGCGGGAGAAAATGCCCATTGCTGTACTCCCTGTTTTTAGCTGCAGAGGGGAGCCCCGTTGGTCTGCAGCGCAGAAGAACAAGATTTGAGTCCAGTAGTTATGTGGTTAACTCAATTGGTTCAGATGCTGAGCTGCAGGTCTGTAGTTCGGCAGTTCGAGACCCGAGTGCTGCAGGACAGAGTCAGCTCCCATCTCTGGCTCCAGCTCCTGCCAACCTAGCAGTTCGAAACCAAGAAACTGTAAGTGGATAAATAGGTACCGCTTCGGTGGGAAGGGAACAGCATTCCGTGCGCCTGTCAGCTATGCTGCCATGGGGGTTGGGGAGGTCAGTTGTATTCTAATTGCCATTGCATTCCTTCTGTGCTTTTTTGCTGCTGTAACGCTTATCTCTAAGTTCTGCAGGTGGTGGGAATTTGATGTCTAGTTTCAAGGGAGCCGTGGGAGCAAGCTTGGTTCCCAGCTTCATTGCTAACAGCCGGAGGGCTTTCTCCCACGCTCGGGAGTGTGGCTAATTGGCCGGGGCACGGGGGGGGGGGGGTGCATACGAATACCCTATATCCTATTATGCCCCAGGGGCAGCCGCCATTCTTAACAGTGCCTATGTTAATGCATCTATAGCTCTTCAATAAAGTATTACCTTTCCTGATGAGTGTGTACTACGTTGTTGGCTGTGGGTTCTGAAAGCACCTCGGCATCTAGTCATGCCAGCCACATGACCACAGAAATGTCTTCGGACAGCGCTGGCTCTTCGGCTTGGAAACGGAGATGAGCACCGCATCCCTAGAGTCGGATTTGATTGGCTTTCGAGCAAGGGAAATCTTTACCTAGCCCCTTAAAACCCAATAAGATTTCCAGGGTGTAAGCCCTAGAGAGTCAAAGCTCCCTTCATCCGATACGGGTAGGAATGGAGACCCCTGAGCCCAAGGGATTTTAATTGGCAGGAGGATTCAGGCATCTCCATTCCTACTCGTATCGGACAAAGGGAGCTTTGACTCTTCAGAGCTTATTCCCTGGAAATCTTCGAGTCCAGTAGCACCTTAAAGACTAACGAAATATTTATTCCAGAGGTGTCGAACTCATTTGTTATGAAGGCTGGATCTGACATAAATGTCACATTGTCGGGCCGGGCGATGTATGCCATCCAACGTCATGCCAGGTACCGGAGATATCACCTTTATAAAGGACAGCAACTAGTAAGGCCCCAGTTGGTGTCTCCTCGCTGCAAGGCCCCGTGAGCTGGGAAAGGGGGTGCAGAGGAAAACCCACATGGGTGGACTGGAGACCCAGCCGTGCAGTGCCCCAACAGAGGGTCATTTGCACCCATCCTCACGCGCAAACGTTGATCCCTGAGGCCCTCCGGGACCGCATCCCCGGAGCCGCATGCCGAGTGGAGAGATATGAATGTCGCTGCAGTGGCTCCCAACGTACCAGGGAGGCTGTCCCTGAAGTGAAGGAGTTCTGCTTGACTCCTGCAGACTCCACAACTGAAGTTGGCTCCACTCACCCGCCCCTGAGCAGCCTCCTGTTCCCTCCCTTGAACCAGTTGCTCGCGGGCCGCTTAACAGCCCCAGACGGGCCAGTTGTGGCCCCCGGGCCTTACGTTTGACACCCCTGATGTATTTGGTTCAATTTATTGATTTATTTGGTTCCACGTCGATTCCGCCCTTTCCATAAGCAGGCTCAGGGCAGGTTACAACATGAAATTATTCGTTATTTCTAAAAACATGTTTTCGTGTAAGGCAATAAAACCAGAGATTAAAACTATAAGCGTAACCCCTAAAACGATGGCAATCAAACGACAACACAACTATTACCGTGGTGCTCTGGTGTTCAATAATTAGAAGCAGAAAGGGCTAGATCCCATAAGGGATTCCAGACTGTAATTCCCCTCCCTTGGGTAAGCCAAGGTGGTTCTCATTCAGTGTCCTCGAAAACTGAAGACCATGACCGATGGTACAGAGGGTAACAGCAAAGTCGCAGGATTGTAGCAGAAGTCTCTGAAGAAGTGAGCAGTGACTTACAAAAGCTCCTCCCCTGCCCCAGATTTTGTTAGTCTTTCAGGTGCTGCTGGACTCTTGCTCTTTTCTACTGATACAGACAGACTAACACGGCGGTCCGTCTTGACCTATCTCCCTGGAAATCTTGTTGGTCGCGCTACTGGACTCGAATTGTGCTCTTCTGAGTAACACAGAGTGGATTCAAAGCCGTGTGGAATAAGCTTTTGTGGAGCCAGTGGATACAGCCAATTTGGTGTAGTGATTAAGTGTGTGGACTCTGATCTGGGAGAACTGGGTTTGAGTCCCCACTCCTCCACATGCAGCTGCTGTTGTAACCTTGGGTCAGTCACAAGTTCTCTCAGAGCTGTTCTCTCATGAGCAGTCCTCGAAAGAGCTCTCTCAGCCCCACCTACCTCACAGGGCGTCTGTTGTGGGGAGGGGACAGGAAAGGAGTTTGTAAGCCGCTCTGAGACTCATTCCGGTAGTGAAGGGCAGGGTATAAATCCAATCTCCTCCTCCTCTTTTCTCTTTTTTAAAAAATATGTTATTTATAATCCACTTGCCTCCCAGGGACTCAAGATGGATTACACAGAGTGAGTCAGTCAACAAAACGGGACATTCAGTAACCCATGCATTCATATTTTAAGATTTCTGGAACCACCAGAAAGAAACCAAAGCCTAGCATAAATATCCACATGGCATGTTAAGCGGAACCAAAATTACATAACAGGATCCTGCTTACAATAAGTTATGTAGCGCAGTACAGACCACCATCCCTAATCACTTTCCCAAGTAAGTCCGTGTGCCATATTGTACAGCGCAACCTTATTTCTTGAGCAGAAAAGCCCTCTTGAATGATTCGGCTTTGCATAGTTCACAGAAGGCCTGGAGACTGGGACCCCTGTTGATAAGTTACAGGGAACAGACATACAATGCATGCGCAGTGTGCACTCACTCATTCTTTATACCTGTGTTGAGTAATTCTCATGTTGCATTCAAGGCATGTCCAGTTGAACACGTGATTGAAAGAGCATATTTGTCCAGGTATTGGTCCCTGGTTTCATATGTAAAAAGCAGGGCTATTTTTGGGCAGGAACGCACAGGAACGGAGTTCCGGCTGGCTCCCGAGTTGGCCACGCCCAGCTGGAACTCATTAGCATAATAGGCCACACCCAACAGCAGAAACTCATTAGGGTTGGCTACATTAGGGGTGTGTGGCCTAACGTGCAAAGGGTTCCTGCTACAAAAAAAGCCCTGGGTTTTGACAACAGACAAGGTAAACAGAATAAAAAGCAAAAGGTGGGTGTGGCTGGATGACCACACTTCTGGTAACACGGGGGTGTGGCCTAATATGCTAATGAGTCTCTGCTGTTGGGTGTGGCCTGTTATGCTAATGAGTTCCTGCTGGGCTTTTTCTACAAAAAGAGCCCTGAGGGAATGCATGTTGGCTCTTTCTTACCACCCAAAGGATCCATGAGAGCCAGTTTGGTGTAGTGGTTAAGTGCGCGGACTCTAATCTGGGAGGACCGGGTTTGATTCCCCACTCCTCCACT
Source organism: Gekko japonicus (assembly GCF_001447785.1). Classification (NCBI taxonomy): domain Eukaryota; kingdom Metazoa; phylum Chordata; class Lepidosauria; order Squamata; family Gekkonidae; genus Gekko; species Gekko japonicus. Next base: position 527,554 of record NW_015175395.1, on the reverse strand, counting down.
TGCACCTGGCTGCATGACCTTGGTTCTGATAAGAGCTGTCCTTGAAAAAGAGCCATTTCTGTCAGAGCTCTCTCAGCCCCACCGACCTCACAGGGCGTCTGTTGTGGGGAGGGGAGGGGAAAGGAGTTTGTAAGCTGCTCTGAGACTCCCTTGGGTAGTGAATGGCGGTGTATAAATCCAACCTCTTCCTCTTCTTCTTCATGTACACACAAGATGCATTCACTGTAAATTGTGAACAGGGGTACAGAGGAAAGAAAAGCAACTTCAGCATGGTGTCATCTGGGAGTGATCGGCTAGGCGGTCTGTGAGAACAGGCACTTCACAAGCATCTCACAATACCCTTCTTTTCACCTGTGAAATGCTGAATAAACACAGCAGTCAGCTTGCATCCGGGCAATGGCAGAAGGAATTCCGCCACAGGAGTGCCAGGCACAGAGAAGCCAGCAGCATTTCCCCAGGGGAATAATTAGCTCTACGAACACTATTAGGGGCATGATGCCAGGAGAGTAGAAGACTCTAAGGGCAAGGAAGGAACAGGAAGTGAGATCATTTTGGGTCCAAGAGGCTTTAAGAGGAGGCTGTGGAAAGACTTAATTCTTCTTTTGAGCAGGAACTTGGCCTGGAAATGGTCTTTATGGCAGGAGCCAATTGGGGTGGGGAGAAGTCAGATACTTTATGAAGGTTGCCAGAACAGAACCTAGGTTTCACATTTCAGAATCAGGGGAGTATTTTGTTTCTCAACAGAGCATTGTTTTTTTAATCTTATGGATGCCAACCTCCAGGTGGGACCTGGGGATCCCCCAGAATTACAGCTCATCTCCAGACGACAGAGACCAGCCCCCCTGGGAGAAAAGGGATGCTTTGGAGGGTGGGTTCTGTGGCACTGTACCCCGCTGAGGTCCCTGGCCTCCCCGGGCTCCATCCCCAAATCTCCAGGAGTTTCCCAGCCTGGATCGGGTAGCTCTACCCCAACCCCTCCCCCACCGGTGGCCAAGGGGGACCTGGTAACCCGATTTTCAGCCTGACATTATGCCAAGCGAAATGTGTCCCAAATATTCCTCCTCTAGCCCCTACATGCTGTCCGGATTTTTCTGTTTCCAAGGTTTTCAGTGTTCCCACACACGCATGCGCACACATGCACCCTTTCCAAGAAAAGAGACTCCATCTGGATTGCCGAAGGTATAAATTTTCTCGGCGTTTCGGAAGACACGAGGCAAAGCTGCCCTGTTTGTTCACCTTCTCTCGCGGCCACGCTGACCCGAGTCCTGGAAGCGTCAGTGTTTGCAAATGAATATTTTCACATTTTCTCGAGAAGATCTGGCAGCGTCTGCTTGGCAAGGGGCAAAGGCAACTCCGTTACTGACAGAGAGCTCATGAAGAAGGAGGGACACTTCCTGGTTAACAAACCCCTGGGGACCATCCAAAGGCTACGGAGGTGCCCGACAAGGGCCTATAAGACCAATAGATTTATTTTATAAGGAAGGGAACCCATATAAATTAATTACCACAAGTGTCGGGGCATGTCTGTTGCCTCTCAACCCCTTTCCTTGAAGGTTAGGGAAAGTATTAACCTCCTGCATCTCATACAAGCCCTGGCTTCTGTTTATAGCGAGCGGGGTTAATGAGGAGGTCCTCAGAACGAATCCTCTTAGAGGGGAGATGGAGTTGTCAATGAGGGCATTCGCAACTGTGTTTAATATTTCCTGATCTTTTGGATTTGGGGTGATGCCAGCCGGGGTTGAAAGGGGGAGGAGGAACTGCGTTGGGTTTTGGTGCACTGGCTGGGAATCTTGAAACACAACCACGTGCATGCACGGACTCTAATCTGGGAGGACCGGGTTTGATTCCCCACGCCTCCACATGCAGCTGCTGGTGTGACCTTGGGTCAGTCACAAGTTCTCTCAGAGCTGTTCTCACAGGAGCCGCACTCAAAGAGCTCTCTCAGCCCCCCCTACCTCACAGGGTGTCCGTTGTGGGGAGAGGAAGGAAAAGGAGATTGTAAGCTGCTCTGACACTGAAGGGTGGAGTGTAAATTCAATCTCCTCCTCCTCCTCTTCTTCTTCATCTTCTTCTTCTTTTTCTTTCAACACTGCTCCACTGAATCCAACAATGGTCCACCTAGCTCCACATTCTGTTCCCTCCAGTGGCCAGCTAGCTGCCACTGAGACGCTCACAGGAGTGTGTCTACTCAGAGACAGTGGAGTGGTTAGAGTTCGAATCCCCACTCTGCCATGGGAGCTCGCTGGCTGACCTTGGGCCATCTCTGCCAGTGCTCCATTGACCACTGGAGGGAAATCGGGGTGGAAAGGACATTAGCAGCACATCAGCATCACTTCCAGGTGAATCTCAGAAGTGATGTCAGTGACAGTCTAGGAATTTTCCCACTCTCTATGGTTCTAACAAAAGGACATTAGCAAAGTGTTGCCATCACTTTGGGCTGAAAGCCAGAAGTGATGTTACCAGCACTCTAGGATTTTGCCCAGTCTCTGTGGTTTTTACCATAGAGATTGGGCAAAATCCTAGAGGATCTGTAATGTCACTTCTGACTTCCAGCCCAAAGTGATGGCAACATATCACCAACCTCCTTTTCCCCACGCCCTGCCCCCCAAAGTCTCCCGGGGGTTCCAAGCATGTGCACAGCAATATTCCCTCTAAGCTGTGGAGTCTTGTGAGCAAAAATTCTACTTTGTGAGCTACTGGCAGTAAAGTTGTGAGCAAGCAATTTGGCTACTGTACAAATCACTTTGCTCTGGAGGCATCCTTCCTGAGTTAAGACAGAAAAAAACCCCTTTGTCAGCTGCAGGCTAAAAAACTGTGAGCTATCTCACACTAACTCAGCTTAGAGGGAACACTGGCCCAGCAACCCTAAGCTGGTAGGTGTGAATTCTTATTTTATCATACCCAGGCCGGATCCTGAGACTGAGCAGCACTCTCCTCTGCCAGCATCAAGTAAAGGAACAAAATGTTTGAAAGCTACAAAGCACTTTACGGAATGTTGTAGCACATGAGTGAAATGATCCCGTGTTACTTACAGGCAATTAGCAGCCACAGCAGAGGAGACAAAATGGCATGTATGACTTGCAGTAGAACAGTGCCACCCGCTGGACACTTCTGTCTGTGAGTCACCCACTATAAAACTTTGCAGAACTTCCATGATATATTGAGGCAGACTGTACCTAAGAGTACTTGACTATTCTGGCTGGCAGTGACTCACCTTGGATGCAGGCAGAGACTCTTTCTGAGTTGTGTTTAACTGCAGGTGCCAAAGATTGGAGCTGGATCCTTCTGCAGCTGCTGTACCCGTGAGCTATAATCGCTGGCCTTGTGAGTCCCCTCCAGTCCCCAATTTGTTCCACTGTGCAGCAAAAGCTACAAGAACCTAAAATGCTACGCAGTTGATTTGGAGTGATTTTTCTTTGTCAGATCTTGCAGATTATTAAATGCAAGCAACGGGGTGGTTCACACCTAAGGAAGCCTCCACACAGAGCAGCACAGTTGGTTTGTGGGAACCAGGGATTCCACGCGAATGGTATATGAAGGCCCTCTGTTAGTATGGTGGGGTCTGTTCATTTTTTTGCAAGCGTTATGGGAATGCAAGCAGCTGACAGCAGCAACGCTCCCTCTAAGCTGTGGAGTCCTGTGAGCAAAAATTCCACTTTGCAAGCTACTGGCATTAAAGTTCTGAGTGAGCGACTTGCTTACTGCATAAATTTAGTTTGCTCCGGAGCCATCCTTCCTGAGCGGTGACAAAAATCTGCGAGCCAGAGGCTAAAAAAACCTGTGAGCTAGATCACACTAACTCAGCTTAGAGGGAACTTTGGACAACAGTGAAGCCCGTGAGAAGCCACTGCTTGAGTTAGCCATTGTGGCGTAGTGGTTAGAGTGGCCAACTTGGAGCAGGGAGTCTCAGGTTCAGGACTAGACGGAATCCTATTGGCCACTTCGGTCACCTGACTCCTGCTGGACTGTTAGTACTGCAATACCATCTCCAGGCTGTTTATACCGGTAAGGCTACAATCAGGGGTCATTTCATAGAAAAAGAGGTACAGGAACTCATTAGCATAACTCATTAGCATAACTTATTTGCATATGCCACACACCCTGACATCACCGGAAGTGTGTCAGAAGGCAACACCCACCGCTCAGGCTCCACTGGACTGTTTTGGATTGCTAGCTATGGTGGGGGGGGGGACGTGCAGATCTGTCCTCGCAGAGGAGGGAGAGCTTGTACCTGAATAAAACTTGGTCTTAAAGGTGCCACTGGACTGTTTTGGACCGAGGGGCCGGGGGGGGGGCTCTAAAACTTACCTGGCTGCTTCTTGCTCTGACTGAGGACTGCTGGGAGCAGGGGGTGGGTCTTGTTGCATGTGCCCACCCCCTGGGCTCTTTACTGTCGGAGCTCCGCTCCTGTGCGCTCCTGCGGAAAATGACCCCTGCGATGCAGAAGAAAGCTGGTGAACAGCTTTCCCCAGCACTTTGTCTCCAGCCAGGTATTTCAGTGGTACAAAGAGACCTGCTGCCACATCTCCTGGATTGGGGACCTCTGGTGCCTTAAAGGGGATGCCCTGGGAAAGCTTCCCCTGTCATGGCTCCAAGCAATTTCAGCTTGCGGCATCACAGGCAAAGGCCTTGCTTATGTGGACTTCCAGACGCTGAGCCAGCAATGCAGAGTTTCTTGGCAACGGCTGCAGGAGCCAGTGGTTTGACCTGGATCACCCAGGCTAGCTTGATCTCATCAGATCTCAGAAGCCAAGCAGAGATCTAACAAGATCCGCCCAGCCTGGGCTATCCAGGTCAGGACTGATCCAGAAATACATGGACAAAAACATATGCCCAAGATGTCGTAACTCTATACTGAGGAATTCTGCATGAAGTTTTACCACAATACAAGAACTCGTGGGCACTCCATGAAATTGCTGAGCAGTCGGGTTAGAACGGATAAAAGGAAGTCCTTCACCCAAAGAGTGATGAACACATGGAATTCCCTGCCACAGGAAGCATGGACAGCTTCAAGAGACGCTGAACTGCAGGCTGTGGAAGTTCGGTAGTTCAGCAGTTCGAGACCCGAGTGTGCCGCATGACGGAGTGAGCTCCCGTCTCTAGTTCCAGCTCCTGCCAACCTAGCAGTTTGAAAGCAAGAAATTGCAAGTAGATAAATAGGTACCACTTCAGTGGGAAGGTAACAGCGTTCCGTGCACCTTGGTGTTTAGTCATGCCGGCCACATGACCACGGAAATGTCTTCGGACAGCGCTGGCTCTTCGGCTTTGAAACAGAGATGAGCATCGCAACCCTAGAGCCGGATTCGACTGGCTTTCGAGCAAGGGAACCTTTACCTTTATATAGATAGGAACTCTCAGTCTGGGGCAAGTGATGCTCTGTATTCTTGGTGCTTTGGGGGGGGGGGCAACAGTGGGAGGGCTTCTGGTGTCCTGGCCCCACTGCTGGACCTCCTGATGGCACCTGGTATTTTTGGCCACTGTGTGGACTGGATGGGCCACTGGCCTGATCCAACATTGGCTTCTCTTATGTTCTTATGTACCACCTCCCCAGGAAAAAAATGTACAAACTTCTCCAAATTACACAATATCCTTTATTGTGATATTCTATGTTCCGGGACACTTACACAGATGAATCTCAGAGTATTTTAAGACAAATAAGATTCACTTCCCTAAAACGCCTCAAGGCAACACTCTCTACCATAGGGAATGTTCTAAAAATAAATTCCAGTTCATTGAATACAAACCGGTTAGTCCCTGGTTAGTATTTGGATGGGAGACCTTCAAGGAACACCAGAGCCATGACACAGAAGCAGATAACAGGAAACCACCTCTGCTCATTTCTCCTCTGACCTGAATGGCTCAGGCTGGCCTGATCTCATCACATCTTGGAAGCTAAGCAGGGTCAGTCCTGGTGAGTATTTGGACGGGAGAAAACCGCGGTTGTCACACAGAGGCAGGCAATAGCAAACTACCTCTGAACATCTCTTGCCTTGAAAACTCTACAAGGTCACCATAAATCACCTGAGACTGGATGGCATAAGAACATAAGAGACGCCAATGTTGGATCAGGCCAAAGGCCCATCCAGTCCAACACTCTGTCAGACAGTGGCCAAAAATAACAGGTGCCATCAGGAGGTCAGCCAGTGGGGCCAGGACACTAGAACATAAGGACATAAGAGACGCCAATGCTGGATCGGGTCAAAGTCCCATCCAGTCCAACACTCTGTGTCAAACAGTGGCCAAAAATACCAGGTGCCATCAGGAAGTCCACCAGTGGGGCCAGGACACTAGAACATAAGGACATAAGAGAAGCCACTGTTGGATCAGGCCAAAGGCCCATCAGTGGGTCCACCAGTGGGGCCAGGACACTAGAACATAAGGACATAAGAGACTCCAATGCTGGATCAGGCCAATGGCCCATCCAGTCCAACACTCTGTGTCACACAGTGGCCAAAAATACCAGGCGCCTTCAGGAGGTCCACCAGTGGGGCCAGGACACTAGAAGCCCTCCCACTGTTGACCCCCCAAGCACCAAGGCAATATTCTTAAACATGTGACCAAAAGTGACCACGTACATTTCGATCACAAAATATTGAATGAACACTTTAGGCATGCGTCTTGAATATAACATTACCTCGGTATTTTGAAATTCAAGATCTTTGGATTTAGGGGCAAATTTGGGTAGTTTAGAGAGACTTCGCATCTCGAAAGCTGTCTCCCTTCAGCTCTGCTCGATAGCACTGTAGGTCATCCGGCAAATACAGGTTACCATCGTATGTCAAGTATAATACATTATACATGGTCAGTGCATTAGGGCCCTCTCGAACATGGAATATAATATCAACTGTCAGATATCGCAATCAGTTATCATAAGATGTTCAATGTCAATATTTTAAGTATCCAGAGAGTATCTGGAAGATGAGCACACACATGAAACTGCCTTCTACTGAATCAGACCCTTAGTCCATCAAGGTGAGTATCATCTACTCAGACTGGCAGCAACTCTCCAGGGTCTCAGGCAGAGGCCTTTCGCATCACCTCCTACCAATGCTCCCTTTAAGCTGTGGAATCTTGTGAGCAAAAATCTTACTTTGTGAGCTACCGGCATTAAAGTTGTGAGCAAGCAATTTGGCTACGGCATAAATTAGTTTGTTCCGGAGCCATCCTCCCTGAGCAAAGACAAAAATGTGTGAGCCGGAGGCTAAAAAACTGTGTGCTAGCTCCCACTAACTCGGCTTAGAGGAAACACTGCCTCCTACCTGATTCCTTTTAACTGGAGATGCTGGGGACTGAACCTGGGACCTTCTGCATATCAACCAGAGACTCTCCTGCGGAGCCACGGCCCCTAAATATTTGATACCAGTGATCTCAGAGAAGAAAACAGAAAACTGTGAAGCAACTTGCTTTCACCTTTACTTACTGAAGGTGAGAGGCTGTGGCTCAGTGAAAGAGTCTCTGCTTGGCCTGCAGAAAGTCCCAGGTTCAATCCCAAGCATCTCCAGGTATAAAGAACCAGGCAGGAGGTGATGTGAAAGACCTCCGCCTGAGACCCCGGAGAGCCGCTGCCCGTCTGAGTAGACAACGGTGACTTTGATGGACTGATGGTCTGATTCGGTATGAGGCAGCTTCATAAGGTTGGGTCTGGCATGTTGAGAACTGGATTCTGGACCCCTGTGGGTCCCACCACCCTGCTTTGAAATTGACCAGGAGGTCACATGGCCGAGCCTTTCCCTTACAGTTTGGTGTCGTGGTTAAGTGCACAGACTCTAATCTGGGAGAACCAGGTTTGATTCCCCACTCCTCCACTTGCAGCTGCTGGTGTGACCTTGTTCAAGCCGTAATTCTGTCAGGGGTGTTCTTGAAAAAGAGCAGTTTCTGTCAGAGCTCTCTCAGCCCCACCCACCTCACAGGGTGTCTGTTGTGGGGACTGGGGAGGGGAAGGGAAAGGAGTTTGTAAGCCACTGTGAGACTCCTGTGGGTAGTGAAGGGCGGGGTATAAATCCAATCTCCTCCTCCTCCTCCTCTTCTTCTTCTTCCACACCAAAAGATGTACACAAGCTAGAGTTGCCAGCCTCCAGGTTACAGCTGGATCTCCAGACTTCAGAAACACTTATTCCGCTTCTCTTGGAGAAAATGCCTGCTTCGGAAGACAGACGGCACGACATTGGGACCCTACCAAGGTCCCTCCCCTCCCCCCCCAGGCTCCACCCTTGAATCTCCAGGAATTTCAGAACCCAGAGTTGGCAAACCGTGTGCAAAGATATGGTGCAAATCTCCGGAAAGCAGGACTCGCACGCCAGGCCGAAGCAGGGTTTCCTTCGCTTCCTCCCTAGAAACACGCAGCCTCTTTGGCTTGCCTCTCAGAGAGCTGGGAGAGAAGGCTCGGCAGCCATTTTCGGGAAGAGAGGCCTATTCCCACTGATTGCTTTTTAATCACAGCCATAACAGTAACGGATGCGGCGAGTGGAATGGATGGGGAAGAGCCAATAAGTTTGCATGGAGGATAAACGAGGAGAATTTATCGCCGGCTGCACTCCGGCAGGGCTGTCTCGGGCCTCCCCCTCGGAAGACCCCTCGCATCATTATCGGCAAAGCTTTAACGCCGGAATAATATTTTTCTTAAGCAGCGGGCGAAGAAGCCAGTGAGCGTCCCGGGCTCGCCTCCTCGCGGGACGAGATGATGGAGGGTGCTGTGAGGCTCTATCGACCGCTCGATTCTTGCTTCCCTCTCTCTCCCCCCTGATCGTTTTTTTCCTTCTCCTGGCTTTGGACTTGGCGCGATAGTTAATGCAACGTTTTAAAACACTTCCCTGGAACTGCTCCCCACGTAGGTTAAAGTCAGCCGTTCCAAATGCCGTACGTCGAAATGTAAATAGTCGGCTGTTTGCAGAGACTGTGACCTTCATTAAGGCACGGGCGGCTTCCCTGAAAATATTGCTTTGAATGTTTTAGGACTAGGATGGTGCGGCCAGTTTGATTCCCAGAGCTGATTTCCATTGCATTTCAAAAAAGCAGCCCCCAACCCCATGTTCCCTCTCAACTGAGTTAGCGTGAGCTGGCTCACAGTTTTTTAGCCTCCAGCTCGCAGATTTTTATCTTCACTCAAGAAGGATGGCTGCGGAGCATACTAATTGATGCAGCGGCCAAATCGCTCGCTCACAACTTGAATGCCAGAAAGTAGATTTTTTTTTTTTTGCTCACACGTTCGTAAGCCGCTCTGAGACTCTGAGTGAAGGTTGGGGTATAAATCCAGTCTCTTCCTCTTCCTCTTCCTCTTCCTCTTCTTCTTCTTCTTGACGCAATCCAGGAGTGAAAATGGATAGCTCTAGGAATCGCTGGGAACTCTATGTTAAACCAATGAGTTTCTGCCAATTCCTACAGCTACCCATTGTCACTACTGAGTGATATCTGAAAGTGGTGTACTGCACCAGTATTTGGCTTTTTTTCTTCTGCCACCACTTGGACTGGCAGCAAGCGACAGCAGCAATTGGTGGAAGCCCCCCCCCCAAATGGTAGCCCCATCCATTCTCCTGGAGGAGGAGGAGAAAAATGGTAGCCCCATCCATTCTCCTGGAGGAGGAGGAGAAGAAGAGATTGTATTTATACCCCGACCTTCACTACCCAAAGGAGTACCCTGTGAGGCAGGTGGGGCTGAGAGAGCTCTGACAGAAACTGCTCTCTTTCAAGGACAGCTCTTATCAGAACTACGGCTTGCCCAAGGTCATCCAGCAGGTGCAAGAGGAGGAGTAGGGAATCAAACCTGGTTCTCCCAGATTAGAGTCCGCGCACTTAACCACTACACCAAACTGGCTCTCTGGAGAAAAATCACTGCTTTGGAGGATGGACTCCAGAGAATTATACCTTGCTGAGGTCCCTCACCTCCTTAAACCCCGCCCTACCCAGGCTCCACCCCCAAATCTCCATGTATTTCCCAACCCCTCCTTGGCCACCCTAATCCCCGCCCTCTCTGCTCCCCCCTCCCCTCTGGCCTCTCTTCCCTCTTGCTCAACGCAAGCTGCCCAATGGAAGATAGCTGGAATTCACTCAGCTGCACAGGGTTGTGGGAAGATGTGGCCGCCTCCTGATGGGGCCCAAACCCACTTTTGAAGTCCAGGCCTGTCCTCCTCTCCCCCGTGTTTCGCCGGGAAAGGGGTAGACCTGGTGTTGAAAGCCGTGGCTGGTTGGCTTAGACTGAGTTGATTGAAATTTAATCCGACGAAGACGGAGGTCCTGTGCCTGAGTCGAAGAGGACCAAGGTTAGGGATCCCACTCCCGACCTTCGATGGGGCACCGTTGGTGCCAGCGGTGGAGGTTAGGAGTCTGGGAGAGCTCCTGGATGCCTCCTTAATGATGGAGGCCCAGGTAGCAGCCACTGCCAAGGCAGTCTTTTACCATCTATGGCTGATTAGGCAGTTGGTTCCCTTCCTTGAACGCAATGATCTGGCAACCATGATCCATGCAATGGTCACCTCGAGATTGGATTACTGCAATGCTCTCTACATGGGGCTGCCCTTGTCCCAGATCTGGAAACTGCAGCTGCTGCAGAATGCAGTGGTGAGGCTGTTGCTGTGCCTTCCTATTCGGGAGCACATCCAGCCCACCCTAAAAGCACTGCACTGGCTGCCAATAGCATACCGGATTCGGTTCAAGGTGTTGTTTTTGATCTTTAAAGCCCTATATGGTCAGGGACCTACTTACCTGAGGGACCGCCTTTCCCAAAATGTTCCCCAGAGGGCACTAAGATCTGGATCCCAACACCGTCTGGCCCTTCCGGGCCCTAAAGAAAACAGGCTAGCGGTGATGAGGGCCAGGGCCTTCTCTGTAGCGGCCCCACACTGGTGGAATAAGCTCCCGGAGGACTTCAGGGCCCTGCAGGACCTTTTGCAGTTCTGCAGGGCCTGTAAAACGGAGCTCTTCCACCAGGCTTTTAATTAAGGGGCCGCCGGTAACATTGTGGCCCTGGCCCTAGCATCAGCACCAAAGTAACACCAGCACTAAAGTAATACCTGATAGCCCCGCAAGGAACCTGGAATATGGCGATCGTTATATCTGGATGCCGAAAGAAGGCCGCCATTGTTTATTGCTCACTGTACTGCTAGCACTTTGCACTTTGTTGTGTTTCTAACTGCTTTACCTGTTTTAATATTTGTGCAATGTATTGTTATATATGACTGTAAGCCGCCCTGAGCCTGCCTTCGCGGGGAGGGTGGGGTATAAATTAAATAAATAAATAAAAGAGAGCAGCCATAGCTGGCTAACTGCCCCTCACCCTCCCAGCTCCAGATAAAACCAGCTGACAGCTCCTGGGCCATTCAGAGTGGCACGATTTGCATCCCTTCGCTAGCGAGGTTTTTTCCCCACGACCCAAAGATCAGATAAATCTTACCACCTGCTCCGAGACTTGCAGATGGAGCAGTTGTGGAAGATGCTGCTTTGAGAGCTGGGTTGGAAAGTTGGCAAGCCTCACCCCAAGGTCATGATTCCATAATGATCTCTTAAGCCAGTTTGGTGTAGCGGTTAAGTGCGCGGACTCTAATCTGGGAGAACCGGGTTTGATTCCCCACTCCTCCACTTGCACCTGGCTGGATGACCTTGGGCAAGCCGTAGCTCTGATAAGAGCTGT
>NW_015175395.1:485825-515833 GCF_001447785.1 Gekko japonicus | reverse complement strand
CTCCTTTGGGTAGTGAAGGGCGGGGTATAAATCCAATATCTTATCTCTTCTCTTATTCTCTTCTTAACAAGGTCTGCCCACGGCTGACGTTAACTCGGAGTATTAACTTACAAAGCTATTAATGCTTCCCCACATAAGGGAGAGATACCACGCTGTCTCCTCGGCTTTTCCTCCTGAGATTTCGGGGAGGGGGACGCCCTGTGGATTTCCCACTGCGTTCAACAGCAGGGCACTATCCGGCCGTCGCTTCTGCATCTTTGGTCAAGTAATGGCGGTGGTGGAGGGGAGAGCCATCTAGTTGCAGCTGACTTCAAGAGGGAATTGGAAAACCGATGCCTCCGTCGCCTGGCTGGAGTGGCCGCGGGGGGGTTGGAGTCGGGCGGCCGCTGGCAGGAGCCGCGGGCGCCCGGGCCAAGATTGGGGGGGCAAGGCGGGCGACGGAAGGCCGATGCCTCCGTTGCCCGGCCCTCTACAGAATCCACCCCCCAAGCCTCCAGGTATTTCCCTCCTTAGAGCTGGCAACCCTACATTCCCCTCAGTGCCTGTTGGTAGGCAACTAAGCTTGGTCCTGTCACCTACTTTGGCCTTTGGGAGAAACCACATTGGGGCCAATCCTGATAGGGTTGCCAACTCCAGATGGGAAATTCCTGGAGACTTGAGGGATGGAGCCTGAAGAGGGTGAGGTTTGAGGAGGGGTGGGACCTCAGACAGGTACACTGCCAAGAATGCCACCCTCCAAACCAGCCATTTTGTCCTGGGTAACAATTGTTGCCAATCTCCAGGTGAGGGCTACAGATTACTCACAATTACAAGTGCTCTTCAGGTAGCAGAGATCAGTTCCTCTGGAGAAAACAGTGGACTCTGCCATTATACCCTGCTGAGATCACCACAGCAAATTGACACTGTTTGCCCAAAGCCAGAGCACTGCCCCAGAGCCTCTTTCTAGATCCCGTTGTATTGCTTTCACAACGGGCTTTACTGCTAGTGTTCTTATAAGAGAGAACTGGATAAACATATGGAGCGAAGGTCCATCAGTGGCTCTTAGCCATAAGGTATAGATAGGAGCTCTCAGTCTGGGGCAAGGGACTCTCTGTATTCTTGGTGCCTGGGAAGGGGGGGACAACAGTGAGAGGGCTTCTAATGTCCTGGCCCCACGGCTGGACCTCCTGATGGCACCTGGTATTTTTGGCCACTGTGTAACTGAGTGTTGGACTGGATGGGCCACTGGCCTGATCCAACACTGGCTTCTCTTATTTTCTTATGTACCACCATCCCAGGAAAAAAATGTACAAACTTCTCCAAATTCCACAATATTCTTTATTGTGATATTCTATGTTCCGGGACACTTACACTGATGAATCTCAGAGATACAGTATTTTAAGACAAATAAGATTCACTTCCCTAAAACGCCTCAAGGCAACACTCTCCACCATAGGGAATATTGTAAAAATAAATTCCAGTTCATTGAATGCAAACCGGAATTTTTGCATGCAGGCCCCAGTGAGGCAAATTCCCTGGGGACTCTTTCTCTTCCACACCTGGTGAGTTTCAGTTCTACTCTCTTTGCAGCTAGAGGCTGACGGTCAACAGCCACACCTTCACGCTTTGCCCCTCGTCCAGAACGCTTGGGGAGAATCGGATGATCAGTTTTGAGAACAATAACACTCTGCACATGCTTAGATCCACTCTTGTCTTTATCCTTACAATATCTGCTCTAAGGGTCAGCATTGGCATTGAAAAACATTTTGAGGCTAAGCCCCGGTGAACTCCCGTTCATACTAAGACCTTGTTTTTCTTCAATAAACACTCATACTCCTTCTCGGGACTGTGAAAAGAACAGGAGTGGTAAAGGGTAAGAAAAGATGAAACAGAAGATTTCCTTTTTTAGTAATAAACTGATTTGGTCAAAGCTGAGCTACTTCGACACCACACTGGGATCTTGTTTTCCATTCTGTGTTTTGCTATTTTTGTTCCCAGTTCTCTCTGAAGTGTTACATGTTTACTTCTTCAGGGCTTTAAAGAAAAAAGCTAGCAACTTTTGGATAAGCGAGATAAGCTTTGCAAGAGCTGAGCTGCTGGGGCCTCTGCAAGAGGCCGGCTGCCCTGCAGGTTAATTCGTCGCGCTTTAAGCAAGCAAATGTTTGCAAACCAGCTGCAAGAACAGATGGGACCGGATGATGTTCCAAGGCCCTTTCACATTTCGGCTTTTACATCCTCCCTTTCCATGAATTAAAGCCTAACAAGTGCCGTTATGTTCCTTTGGTGACTCTCCTCTCCCTCAAGGAGCATTTATTAAATGTTCAAAGCAAATAGATCTCCCTAGTTCTCCGCCTTCTCCAAACTTGTTTCGGCTTCTCTTTATTTGGAAACATGAGTGTTTTCTTTAAAAGAAAGTGGAATGTAGGACGATGTCCTAGAGGAAACATCTTTCTCACTGCAATTTATTTATTTGGGTTGGGTTTTTTTTGTTTTTGTTTTTAAGTCTAAGGCAACGGATTAAAAAAGCAGAGCGCACCTTTTGTTTCGCAAAGGGATTAGCAGCGAAGTAATTTTCGGCCTGCGATAAGCGTGACCTCGGTGGGTCAGATGTTCTGTGTGTGTGTGTATTGCATGCATTCACAGCAGAGGAGGAAGCTTAGAGGAGCAAGTTCAGACTCAAGCAAGATGGAATGGAGTCCTTTCTTCTTCACCCTGCAGCACCACGAGGGGGCAAATCCTTCCTTGTTCCCAGTGCAGTAGCTGGGAATTGAGGCTCTTGGGACATGACAGAGATGGTCACCAGCTTTCAGGCACGGGTATCAGTTCTCGGGGTCCTTTGGGAAACTGTTCCCATGGTGACAACCATGCTAGCCCACTAGTTCTCCATTTTGGCACCGGCTGTGGGTCATCCCCCCCACACCCTGGGTCTGGGTTGCCATTGTTAACTGCTCTTCCCCCCTCCTCTCATAAGCTTATTCGGAGCACAGCGAGAATATTTCTCCAAAACTTCACCCCGGAACAAAACCCGTCATTGTTTCTCTTCTAGATAATAAAACAAGGCAACTGAACCAAAAGATCAGCGGACTCATCTGAGGCACAGGGGAGGGGGGACAGCCGGGCCATCGAATCCATCTTTCATTATCCAGAGAGAGTTTCCCCCTCCCCTGTTCGTTCCTTTGAGAGGCTGGCCCAAGGGGGGAAAGGAGACATGTCACTGGAATACGGAGCCTTTTGTCTCCTCTCTGTGACAACTGAGGGATGCTTATAAAAATTGGAGGATATTTGTTGGTATTAAAAATGGACAGGTTTAAGGGCAGCGTCTGGGTCAGAAGAGCTACAGTCAGAAAACTGCTAGATGTCACAGAAGGGAGGCAGAAGGGGATGCGTAAAGATGCATGTCTGGGGCAGGGATGCTTTTTCTTCTTAGTGCTTGGGGGGCAACAGTGGGAGGGCTTCTGGAGTTCTGGCCCAGCTGGTGGACCTACTGATGGCATCTGGGTTTCGGCCACTGTGTGACACAGAGTGTTGGACTGGATGGGCCACTGGCCTGATCCAACATGGCTTCTGTTATGTTCTTATGTCTGGGGCAGTGATGCTCTGTATTCTTGGTGCTTAGGGGGCAACAGTGGGAGGGCTTCTGGAGTTCTAGCCCGGCTGGGGTTTTGGCCACTGTGTGACACAGAGCGTTGGACTGGATGGGCCATTGGCCTGATCCAACATGGCTTCTCTTATTTTCTTATGCAGACAGGTTGGTTTTAGGCCTCTCTTGGCCGCAAAAATGCCAGGAGAGTGGCCCCCATTAGGAAAGCAAACCATTACCTGAGCTCTCGTCTCTCCTCGCAAGTGACCAGAAGAAGCAAAAAAAAAAAAAACCCACACAAGCAGATATGTACATAAAAGCAGAGCTGCCTTGAGAAGGATGCTAAGTGGGGCAAATCTGGGGGAGCTCTTTGCAGTGGGGAGCTGGTCTGGACATCCAATAGCCCCTCCAACTGAGTAAGGCTTCCAGCCTCCAGGTCAGAGTTGAAGATCTTCTGGGATGACAACTGATCTCCAGGTGACTGAGATCAGTCCCCCTGGAGACAATGGTTGCCATGGAAGGCGGACTCTGTGGCATTGTGCCCCACTGAGGTCCCTCCCCTCCCCAAGCCCCGCCCTCCTCAGGCTCCGCCCCCAAAATCACCAGCTATTTCCCAACCCAGTCCTGGAAACCCTACCCAATTGAGGGAAAGGAAAGAGGATATGTGACCTCCGGCCAATCACACTCTCTCTGCCGAAACAACCTCCGGGGTTGCTGTAAAGATAAATTGGGAGGTGTGCATACTTTTGTGAAAAGGTGACCTATAAAGGTGAGGGGTGCAATGCAGGAAGTGAGATAATGGTGCACACAGAAAGAACCCATTACTGGGTTATTCATGCTAGCAAGAAGTCATGCGGTCTGTTTTGAGATGGAGTCTGGGTGGGGTGGGGTGGGGCGGGGAGCTCTAGAAAGAGCCTTTGGGGCTCCCGCTAGCTCTTGGCGGCCATTGCAGAGCTGGGGATACAAAGAGTAACCATGCCAGCGCTCAAGGGGAACAGATCTGTGGGATGCTCCTCTGGAATGGTTCAGATCCTTCCACCCTCCCCCCCCCAATGCACCCACCCACCCCAAACAAAAGAGATTAGAACAGCAAGCTTAATGCAGCGTCGGGAGCATCCGTGAACATTCTCTGCTGCTCGCCCCCTCCAGCGCGACCAACTCCTCTCGTCCACGGTGGGATCACGGGGCCTCGTTGGAAGTCACTCCGTTGCCTTTGTTGACGTAGAAGGGGCGGTAGTGAGACTGCAATAGAGAAGGAGGGAGGTGAGACAGGAGGCAGGCAGGTGGACTTCCCTGCTCGGGCTTCTACCACTCCTTTCCCAGCTTTCTCAGGCCCTGACCCTGCCTGGCCCACCGCGAAAACCCAGATCTCTATGTGAACGTCTCCATCTATCCATACAGTGGAGCAGCAGATTCCATTTGCCATCTTCGTCGACCTGAGATGGCTTCCGTGTGAAAGGCGCGAGATGCAGGTATGAGCCACTCCATTCACACATGAACATACACACACACACATGTCAAATATCTGCTACATGTTGCAGGAGGGAGGCAAAAAGGGAGGGGTAAAGATTAGGGTTGCCAACAGGCCCGTAGCTACGGTGGGGCTTTTGGGAGCTCCACCCCCTTTCTTAAAGGCACAGCCCCATGAGAATTTCTCCTGTAAATGTTTTTTCCCAATAATTTAAAAACATTTTCGAAGGTGTGAGCTCCTTTAAGTAAAGTGGGGTACTGTAGTTGACTAATCCTTATACTGAGCAAGGGAGTTGGAGTAGGCAACCTCTAGGATCCCTGGTCTCCTTGAAGAGAGTTTTTCTGCCTTTCTTTACTGTAGATATCATCACCCCCACCTGCCGGCTTGTTATCAGAATTGTTCTTTAGGCTGGCAGAAGTGATTAACTTGCAGCAGCTGAGAGCTGTCATCTAAAGTGGTTGACAGCTTGCAATTTAGAGATCTCTCCTGGTAACAGCTTTCTATTGGCTAAATGGCTTTTCCGTCTGCACTGAGGACTTCAGCCCCATCAGGAAAAAATTTGCCCCACAAGCCACAAAATCCTGTCTACAGGCCTGGGGTCCGGAGATCTCCCACAAATTTCCAGACTACAGAGATCAGTTGCCCTGGAGAAAATGGTTGCTTTGGAGGGTGGACTCCATTGCATTATACCTTGCTGAGGTCCTTCTCTTCCCAAAACCCACCCTCCCCGGGCTCCACCCCCAAATCTCCAGGAATTTCCCAACCTGGAGTTGGCAACCCTCCCTGCTACCAGGCTTGGGCTACCGGAGGGACACTGGGTCAAGGTTGTTGCCCGTTCTGTGTGGGGTACGAATTGCCCTGTGGATTAATTGTGCTGCTATCAGGGCGGGAATAATGATCATTGGTTAAAAGTGATTTTGATTTCCCTTTATGTTGCTTGTGCTTCCGCATTATGTTATTCCAATCAGAGACCTGTTCAGTGATCCATGGCTTCAATAAAGTAACCTTTTCTATGGAAAGTGACTCCGTTGATTCCAGGTGAAACCTGACATCTACAGGCCTGGGGTCCGGAGATCTCCCACAAATTTCCAGACTACAGAGATCAGTTGCCCTGGAGAAAATGGTTGCTTTGGAGGGTGGACTCCATTGCATTATACCTTGCTGAGGTCCTTCTCTTCCCAAAACCCACCCTCCCCGGGCTCCACCCCCAAATCTCCAGGAATTTCCCAACCTGGAGTTGGCAACCCTCCCTGCTACCAGGCTTGGGCTACCGGAGGGACACTGGGTCAAGGTTGTTGCCCGTTCTGTGTGGGGTACTAATTGCCCTGTGGATTAATTGTGCTGCATTAGTAACATTGGTGTTGTTATTAAAATAGCAGAGGGGGAGGACAACCACAAAGGTTGGGTGTGCCGTTAAATATAGGATGATTTTGGAGTCTGAATGGGGGAATTGGGGGTCCCAAAATGTGCCTTGCCCAAGGCTCCCAAATCCTAGCTAGGCTATACTGTCCTTCTCTCTCCCACTCCATGCCTCTCTCGTCCCTTTGCTTCCCTTTGGCCCCAGTCACACATGCCAGAAAACGCGGGGGGGGGGGGGGGGCATTTTGCGGGGGTGTCGTGACAAGGCAGTCAGACATGTCGGCGGCAAACCATGGTTCCATCCCTTGGCGCGTGCGCTTCACCGAAGACGGCCGGAGGGGAAAAGCTGCCGCGGCGCGTCAGCAGCCCGTGGCAAACCATTTGCCAGTACTTTTGGTGAGGTATTTTTAAACCGCGCATTTTCAGTGGTTGGCCACGGGTGCGCTACACCCGCCAAATGTTGCGGTGTGATCGTGCCTGGAAAATCCACCCGACATTCATGGCTCTCCCGTGGCAGATTCACCGTGTGAACTGGGCCTTTGTCATCTTTCCCGCTGTTGAAAGGTAGACTGTAAGCTTCTTCGGGCAGGGACTTCTTTCTTGGTGGCTCCCCACATCCTGTAACTTAGTCCACATTGAGGGTGGTATCTGCAATGCTTCTCAACACAGAGGCATGTGGCCGGTTGATCCGGAACCATTCAATCCATCTCACCCATTTCCAATCCAATAAAGGACCAACATCTATCTCGATTCCCTCCCCCCCCCATTAAGTTGAGCCAAGCTCTTCGTTTTGCAGCTATCCATCCGCCAGTTGCAACGCTTTCCCTCTTTCCTGTGGTTTAACCCAGCGCCATGCAGCCTGCTTTCCTTCTACAGTGAGCTGGTTCCGCCCCTCCAAGGAATTGTTTCAGCAACACCTCCATTAACTCAGATGGTATAATCATTAAGAAGGGTCTCTTCTCTGCAAGGGGCGGTGGGCAAGAACTGCCCGGCCCCCTTTCCCGCTGCTGCACACTCGGTGAGCCGCCTGCCGGCATTAAGCCCATTTGCTTTACGGTGCTAATTTTGTACCTAATTAAAGAGGGAAATAATCTCCCCTTTAAATAACCCTCAATGGGCCGGTGGGACGGGCCTCCTCCTAAAGCCGCACGGCTGGCTGTGAGAATTCATATTTACGGGACTTTTGCAAAGGACGTGGATTACTCCAAATACATATTTAAAGCGGCTTTAAAAATGGGATTATTGGCCTAGCAGACCGTAAAAGCTCCCGCCGAGACTCCGCAGTCCGATGGAAGTGTATCTATTCTGGGATTTTTAATGCTTTTTATTTATCAGTCTGATTGTTTGCTTTTTGGGGTGCCGCTGGGGAATATAAATGCTACGGAAAGACCAAATGGCCCCAGCAAGCCCGTAGGCGTTCATGATGCAACCATGCACCGTACGAGGGGCCAGTGTGTTTGGCCATTTGCCAAGTGCCAAGGGGCCTTCCTGCCACCCACCAGTGCCCAGATCTTGGTTTTGATTTAGCATAAGCCCAATCAGAGGCAGCCGGCAGTATCTCCAGTCTGAAGGGGCACTGTGCCAACGTGAAATGCAGAGTTCGCCCTGTGTTCTTAGCTCAGGATGAAATGCTGCCTGCTATTTAAAGTAGGGCAAGTCCATCTCCCAATGTGCCACCAATAGATCAGTCAGAATGAACAGGAAAGAGGGCGGTATGGTGGGTTGCCAATTTGCTTCCACCAGTGCCGGCCAAGGGTCCCGACGGGTTTGCCAACCTCCAGGTGAGCCAAACATGAGAGATCACGGGAGGAAGTGGAATTCCAAAAACAACATCCGTGACAAAAAATAACGAAGAGTCAATACAGATAAGTTGCAAAAATGTTTACTGTAGTAATTTCTGTTAAAAGATTTCTTCTATTATCGCTCCCACGCTAATGAATACTGCGCAATGAACAATTCGTTTCGCAATATTTGCTTTATCTGAGCATGTAGCAATCCCAATTCTTATCAATTGCTACTTCTCAACTCTTGAAGAAAGCATTCCATGTTGACTCTCTAATAACAGAACCGAAGGTTCTGTCCGTGATAAGAATTGGGATCGCTACACGCTCAGATAAAGCAACATATGAAGTGGATGATAGATTTCAGGAAGCTACCGTTGGATTTAAGATCTACCCATCTTTGTTTAAATTTGTATTGTAAATTTGTTATTGTATTTTACTGTATTTTACTGTATTTTACTGTTTTATACTTGTGTTTTTATTGTTATAATCTGGCACATTGTGCCCTTGTCAGCCGCCCTGAGCCTTCGGGGTAGAGTGGGATATAAATCCAAGGATAAATAAATAAATATTGTGAAACGAATTGGTCATTGTGCAGTATTTGTTAGCGTGTGAGCAATAGTAGAAGAACAATCTCTACAGGGATTACTACAGTAAACGTTTTTGCAACTTATCTTTATTGACTCTTCGTTATTTTTGTCACGGATGTTGTTTTTGGGATTCCACCTCCAGGTGGGGCCTGGAGATCTCCCGGAAGGACAACTGATCTCCAGACGACAGAGATCAGTTCCTCTGGAGGAAACGGCTTCTTTGGAGGGCGGACTGGGTGGCATTACACCCTGCTGTGGCCCCTCCCCTCCCCAAACCCTACCCTCTCCAGGATCCATCCCCCAACTCTCCAGGGATCTCCTGACCCAAAGCTGGCAACCGTAGATCAAAAACGGTCTGCAATCTCTTTGGCTCTCAGGCCGCAGAGATCAGGTTTGTTCGTTCACGCATGTTCAAAGTATGCTGGAGTGATTCGGGATCTGAAGAACAGCCAGTTTTGGAAGGGCTTAGAGCGAACCGTCACAGTCCTGTCTAGGTCCCCAGACGGCGAAATACGCAAGCCGTCAGGCTTCTGTCTCTAAATGTCATGCTGTTAATTATTTGTTTAAAAAAAAAACCAAGATCTTCCTCATCAATACGGCTTAGCGGCTGCTCCTTCCCTTCATCCTCTTTAATCACTTCACCCAAATCCCAAGATCTCCGTGTGCTCATGCTGTAATCGCCTCCTTCAATCGATGCGTGAGTGGCGGGTGTTCCTGACTCGCATTGCCCTACCTATGGTTCCCGTAACAAGCTCTCTGGTCACAACTCAAGGGGTTTTGGGGTTTTTTAGAGCACCACTTTGAGGACTGAGTGAGTGGAAGTGAACCAGCAGCTCAAACCCCACTCCCCTGCCAGCAAGTTCTGTTTCTCAGAATGCCCCATTTCACTCACAGAGGAGCCCATCAGCCTCTCTTAAGGTTTGGCCCAAGAGCTTAAATTCCCGGAACTCTCCTGTAAGAACTCTGAATGTGTTTATATAGCTTCCCTATCCAGACTCAGGGATCCCCTCCCCACAACAGACACCCTGTGAGGTAGGTGGGGCTGAGAGAACTCTGACACAAACTGCTCTTTTTCAAGAACAGCTCTGACAGAACTATGGCTTGCCCAAGGTCATCCAGCATCTGCATGTGGAAGAGTGGGGAATCAAACCCGGTTCTCTGGATTAGAGTCCGCGCACTTAACCACTACACCAAACTGGAAGGGGAGGTCTGCCTAGACCAGGGTTCCCCGACATGGTGGCCCTAGGTGCCATGGAGACCGCCAATACTTCCCTTGGAACCCACCGAGCTTTTCAGAAAGTGGGCGGGATGACTGAAAGGCAGGGCTTGTTATTGGCTGCTCTCATTCAGACAACAGCCTTTTCCACTGGAGGATCAGGAGGACTGGGAAGCACCTCGGCTTTCCTTAGTCAGTGCATGTTTCCATTTCCCCTTCAGGAGGAGGGAGGTATTCCATTTAGCTTCACCTCGGGCGGCAGCCATTTTTTATTTGGCTCCGCCTCTTCGGGCGGCCATTTTGGGGTGGTATTCATCATCATCACCACCCCTCAAATTTCCAAAGGTGCCCGCGGGGTCCAAAGGGTTGGAGACCTTTGACTCTCCACACAGTTACATTGAAGGCCACTTTTCATGGAAGCCGTGTGACGCGCAAGCTCGGTCACTTACCAGCATGCTCTGCTTGGAGGACTTCCATGTTTGCGGTGGTGCCTTGGCAGCCTGGTGCCTCACTATGGACGGGTAAGCTGGAGAGACACAAGGCAGCCGCGGTTATCCTTCAAACCCTCACGCCCAGTCCTGCGCTTTCCACGCTTTGTTCTGACGCAAAATCCCTTCCCCCCCCCCACTCCCCGTGAATCAGTCCAAAGGTACGGCGACCTCTGCAATCCTGGGCCCCCTCTGGAACAAATAATCCCCCCCACACCCGGGAGAGAGAGGAAAGGGGGGAAAGGAGGACAGGACCATTGAAAGGACGTGCAAAAGCCCTGAAGTACCATTCTTATAGAGGCTCCCATCGGACTGCTTGCTGAAATCACCAGGTGAACTTTGGCCAATTGGGGGGAACTGATAAGGCATCTTGGTCCCATTGGCCACTGGAAAATAGAAGAAGCAACGTTACGTCGAGGCGGGCTAGCGCACCGTCGGCATCTCTCCGTCCGCTGCCCCGCTCGGCACACGCTTTTGAGCCTCTGCGCCGAGACCAGGGACCACCGGATCGGCAACGGGTCCCAGCACCGGCCCGAAGGCGAGCCGTCCTGCAGTACAGGAGCCCCCAGGCCGGAAGTGATCAGCTCCTTCTAGGAGGAAGGGACGGGAAGCGGCGAGTCAAAAATTTGGCAGCAGTTTTTTTTCTGCTAACGGCAGGAGTCAAGGTGAGAAATCCGCAGAAACCAGGAAACGATGGCAACGGAAGCCTGCCCATTTCCTTGACTTCTGCCGGCATTTACCCAGATGCCAAGTTCTCCTCAAATTTGCCAGAATCCCCCAATAAGCCCACCCTGGACCCGATTCCCCAGAGATTTTTACTTTGCACAGCTGGTTTTGAAAAGGAATTCTCAGGGCTTTTTTTGTAGAAAAAGCCCAGCAGGAACGCATTAGCAAAATAGGCCACACCCAACAACAGAAACTCATTAGCATATCCAGCCACACCCATGAGAGCATAGCTCATTAGCATATTAGGCTGCACCCCCGTGTTACCGGAAGTATAGTCATCCAGCTACACCCACCTTTTGCTTCTTATTCTGTTTACCTTGTTTGTTGTCAAAACCTAGGGCTTTTTTTTGTAGCAGGAACACCTTTGCATGTTAGGCCACACACCCCTAATGTAGCCAATCCTAATGAGTTTCTGCTGTTGGGTGTGGCCTGTTATGCTAATGAGTTCCTCCTGGGCGTGGCCAACTCGGGAGCCAGCCGGAACTCCGTTCCTGTGCGTTCCTGCCCAAAAATAGCCATGGGAATTCTTACGTAGGCGGAGGGTTATGTCCGATGTTCCCTCTAAGCTATGGTGTCTTGTGAGCAAAAATTCTACTTTGTGAGCTGCTGGAATTAAAGTTGTGAGTGAGTGACTTGCCTACTGCATAAATTAGTTTGCCCTGGAGCCCTCCTTCCTGAGCGAAGACAAAAATCTGTGAGCCGGAGGTTAAAACCCTGTGAGCTAGCTCACACTGACTCAGCTTAGAGGGAACTCTGGTTATGTCATCTCATGCTAGATTAGCTCCTCGATGCTGCTGCTGGATACTGATTTAGACCATCGGTCCGTCAAGGTCGGTCTTGTCTACTCTAACTTGCAGCGGCCCTCCAGGGTCTCAGGCGGAGGTCTTTCCCATCACCTCCTGCCTGGTCCTTTTAACTGGAGATGCCAAGAGGAGATTGAACCCAGGGCCTTCTGCATGCCAAGCAGATGCTCTACCACTGAGCGACAGTTTCTCCCCAGAACACATGAAACTACGTTATACTGAATCAGATCCTTGGCGTATCCAGGCCTGCATTGTCTGCTCAGACAGGCAGCAGTTCTCCTGGGTCTCTGGCTGAGGTCTTTCACATCTCCAACTGCCTGGGCCTTTTAAGTGGAGATACTAAGGATTGAACCTGGGATTTTCGGCATGCCAAACAGATGCTCTGTCGCTGGGCCACAGCCCCTCTTGTTCGCTGTGTCCCTTTCTTTCTGAGTTTTGTAAAGGGATAGCGATGGGAGTAGCGGCTCATTAAAGGCTGGTTATCATTGCCTGAAGAGCGCTCTGTGACAATTCGTCTCTGCTGCCTCCTAGTTAACTGTATTTCTTTTCATAAATGGTGTCAAATCTGCAGATTAGTACACAGAGTAACCAGCTATCCAAGCGTGCCTCTTAAGACAAGCTGTGCTAAAGACGTGTTGTGAAAATTCTGCTACTTTGGGTTTTGGACTTCCAAAGGAATAGGTCCTGAAATCTGTCTAGCACGCCTTCTACCCCACCTTTCCTTAAAGGAATTTGCGGTGGCAGATACGTCTTCCTTTCTATTCTCATAGCAGCCTTGTGAGCAGTGTTCCTTCTGGGCTGAGTTAGTGTGAGCTAGCTCACAGCTTCTTAGCCCCGGCTCACACATTTCTGTCTTCGCTCAGGAAGGATGGCTCCAGAGCAAACTAATTTATGCAGCGGCCAAATCACTTGCTCACAACTTTAATGCCAGTCGCTCACAAAGCAGAATTTTTGCTCACAAGACCCCACAGCCTAGAGGGAGCATTTGCTTGTGAGGTAGGTCGGGCTGAGAGAAGGTGAGTGGCCCAAGGTCACCCAGCAAGCTTCCACGGCAAGAGCGGGGATTCAAACCCGGGTCTCCCAAATCTTAGTCCAACACTTAACCACTACATTACTCTGCTGCTGTGCCATATCACCATGCTCGAGAACGATGACAGGCCTAAAAGGCCGAGGACGGCTTGAGGAAGAGTTCGTGAGTCACAACGGGAGCGAGAAGAGGAGGAGAATACCTTTCAGCGAGAAGGCAGAGTTCCCTGTGGAGAGCGTCTCTTCAGCTGTCTGAACGGCAGAATACTCCCAGGCCCGGGTGTTGTAATTGCCTCCTAGCCAAGAGAAGCCAATTCAGGAATTAGTCTGTCCCGATCGGACTAGGTGGGTTCGGGATCCGCCTAGCATCATTATCGCAACCATCCTTCACCAGCAGGGCAGACGCCAGGAATGAGCTCAGTGGAGTTCCAGCTTGTTCTTTCCCCTTGTCACTGAGCAAACAGCCAAGGAAGCTTCAGCCCTCCACCATGGGAAGAAACACTGGGTCGTGTTCTGGCCAAAAGGCAGGAAGGAAAGGAAGGGGAAAGGACAGAGGGCGGGAAGGACAGGTGGGAGGAAGGTCAGTGGCAGAGGACTAGAAGAAAGGAAGGGAAACTGCACCGTGGTATTCATCTCTCTTTCCTATTCCTTTTTAGGAGAAGAAGAAGAGAAGAAGAGATTGGATTTCTACCCCGACCTTCATTTGGAGTCTCAGAGCGGCTTCCAATCTCCTTTCTCTTCCCCTCCCCACAACTGACACCCTGTGAGGTCGGTGGGGCTGAGAGAGCTCTTGACAGAAACGGCTCTTTTTCAAGAACAGCTCTGACAGAACGATGGCTTGTCCAAGGTCATCCAGCAGGTGCGGGCGGAGGAGTGGGGAATCAAACCCGGTTCTCCCAGATTAGAGTCCGCCTGCACTTGACCACTACACCAAACTGGCTCTTTTTATTTCTTTCCCTTCTGTTGGCAAAGCAAGCTGGCACGTTAAATCCCATCACCGCACAAAAATGTAGGGTTTTTGCTCCTCTGTACAAAAAGTGTCCATTAGAAGAAACTCTGGGACTGAAGCAACCAACTGAGTTGGGAACAGCGGAGCCTGGAGAACAGGGGGACAACATCACCCGTTTCTTTCTTCATATGCTGGTAAAGGCTCTCCTTGTCTTGAGATGCCAGCCTCCAGGTGGGACCTGGAGATCCCCCGGATTTACAGCTCATCTCCGGACCACAGAGATCAGCTCCCCTGGAGAAAATGGATGCTTTGGAGGGTGGATTCATTGTGCCCCACTAGGGTCCTTGTCCTCCCCAGGCTCCATCCCCAAATCTCCAGGAGTTTCCCAACCTGGATCTGGAAGCTCTGCCCCCAACCCTCCCCAGCCAGTGGCCACCCTATCCTTGTCCATGCTGTATGACTTCCAACATTGCTCTGAGCAGCCCTCAGCTATGTTCATCTGCCCACACCTGCTCCATCTCCTGGACTGGCTATCTTGCAGAGTTGCCACCAAAGAGATGTTGGGCCTTTGACTGTGCCCAGAGAGGTGGGGAAGGAGATGAAGATGCCACCTGGAGATCTCCAGAAAAGGAATGATTTACAAGAACCCAAGCAAATGATATGTTACAGTGTGTTGGATCACGATCAGTAGTTTATTGGGAAATCGGTAAAGGTTTCCCTTGCTTGAAAGCCAGTCAAGTCCGACTCTAGGGACTCCAGTCGAGTCCGACTCTAGGCTCATCTCCGTTTCCAAGCCGAGGAGCCAGCGCTGTCCGAAGACGTCTCCATGGTCATGTGGCCGGCATGACTAGACACCAAGGCGCACGGAATGCTGTTACCTTCCCACCGAAGCAGTATCTATTTCTCTACTTGCAATTTCTTGCTTTCGAACTGCTAGGTTGGCAGGAGCTGGGACCAGAGACAGCTCTGTCGTGCAGCACTCGGGTCTTGAACTGCTGAACTACCGACCTTCCGGTCTGCAGTTCAGTGTCTTAACCACTTGAGCCACCGCAGCCCTTATGGGGAGATACCATCCTTTTCATATGTTAATTCAAAGTTGCATTATGCAGCTATGGCGCCTCTCTACTTTTTCATGAGTATATCTGAAATCAGGACATAAGGACCTTGAGATAAAAAAATCAGGCGGCGAGCCCTAAATGTTGAGTTCTAATGATCCAGTTTCCTAGTTTCTTGTGATCCAGTTTTTTAGAGCTGCCTCGAGGAAAAAGTCCTGTCCTTTCACAGGGTGAAAATGGGTAGCCAAACTTTTCCATGTCGTGGAGGTCAATTAGGACGCCTGGTACATAACATTCCATTAAGCCTCCATGAAAGAGACTGGACCTTTTTCTTCCTCCAGACAGTTGGCAACTCCAGAAGCAGCCAAGGTTCACTCAGCCCTCCGTCAGACAAAACTGCAGAGGGCAAAATTCAGAAGGCCTGTAAGGCGAGGGAAGAATGGAAGAGCCATCCACATTAGCTTTGATCAGAATATCTCTGATTTCCGGGAACAGACAGCAAAAACCACCCTTGCCTCTCAAAAAGCTCATCTTTTGGTGGTGTTTGGAGCCCTTCATTCCCCCGATCTTCTTCCGAGTGACTGCTTCGCTTTTGCCCTGACATCTCTCGTCCTCTTCTGCCCTACGCTCTACTGAATCTGTAAGGTTGTGGTGACTCACAAGGTTTTCCTCATAACATCCTCCCATCGAGTAATAATGCTGAGACACGGTTCAGAAAAGTCATGTGTTCTCACCACCACCAATCAGATGAAAGGGCAGTGAGGGCAAGTAAGGGCAGTGAGGGCCGAAGAGTGGACACGAAGGCACTCGACGCCGAACCCATGTTGTTAAAAATGGCTGAAGGGACTTCTCGCTACTCACAAAGCCGAGTATGAATCTGGGCAGAGTGGTTTTGAAGAAGCTCAGATCTATACCTTTTGGAGTCAAGAACATGGAAAACCTCTTCAGGCTGTCTGGCTGGTTCCAGTCGGAGTAGTTGTTCATCATGAAACGGTGGTCCCCTGGGAGGTCAGAAAGAAGATTTCGGTCAGTATCATGACATCAAATAAAAAACAACAACCCGATTCTCATCCAATGAAGAGTGAAAAGGCTCCTTTGAAGAAGAAGGAAGCATGGCCAACCAGTTCTTTGAACATCAGAGCCTTAAAGCATTCCTCAGGTGCAAATAGTTATCTTTGCCCTAAATATTTACATGAGCATGAGTAATAACCAGACCTTCTAGAGATGATCAGGGGCCTGGAGACCAAGCCCTGTGAGGAAAGGCTGAGGGGAATGTTCAGTCTGGAGAAGAGGAGGTTGAGGGGGGACACGTTCTGGCCACTTCCAGCTCTGTGATTCTAGGATTTCATATCACCATACTTGTTTTCAGTAGTTCCAATCCCTTGTGGACCTCCCACCTACCCTAATAACTATTTTAGAACTCAAAGACAGGAGTTGGTCTGTCTGTCTCTTCCAGCTACCACCGACTGTAGCAACTTAAGAGAACAAGCAAAGATGACCCTCATCTTGAAGCAAAGTGCAAAGCTGGTGCTGAAGCTGATCCTGATGGTTCATAACCTACATGAGCAAACAATGGCTGATTATGCATGGGAAAGAGCAGGTAGAGAAAGAGGTACTTTTCTCCCTTTCTCACAAGACAAGAACTCGTGGGCACTCAATGAAATTGCTGAGTGGTCAGGTGAGAACGGATAAAAGGAAGTACTTCTTCACCCAAAGAGTGATGAACACATGGAATTCAAGAGGGAATTGGATAAGCATATGGAGCAGAGGTCCATCAGTGACTATTAGCCACAAGGTATAGATAGGGACTCTGGGGCAAGTGATGCTTTGTCTTCTTGGTGCTTGGGGGGGGGTCAACAGTGGGAGGGCTTCTAATGTCCTGGCCCCACTGGTGAACCTCCTGGTGGCACCTGGTAGTTTTGGCTACTGTGTGACAGAGTGTTGGACTGGATGGGCCTTTGACCTGATCCAACATTGTCGTCTCTTATGTTCTAATGACAGCTAACTGGATTGTCCATATTCAGACAGCATACCTCTGGGTCTCAGATGTTGGGAACACCCAACGCGAGCGGAACATCCTCTTTCAGCCTCACTGTGAGTATCTCGGGAGCATCTAGCTATTAATTCTTGTCGAAAAGAGAATGCTGTACTAAATGGACCTTGGACCTAGTTCGTCAAAGGGCTCCTCATGTTCTTAAGTGAGATGGACTCAAGACGGAAGCCTGAGGCCAACGGTGATTATCAGTAATTGGCTGACATGGTCCAAGATATCAGGTGCCAAGCTGAGTGTGACGTGAAATGGAAGGCTTTACGCATCGTGGCTGTAACTGTGAGACATCACCACAAGAAAAGCCAGACGGGAAAGGTCATTTCATCTCTCTTAGGGGCACACATGATTGTACCCTACGTGTATTTATAAATCCCCACTGATAAGGAAGAGGCCTCGTGTCATGAAAGCTGTCATTTCACAACCTAACCTGCATTTTATGACCACCCACTAATGTCCATTATCAATCACAGCAGCGTTTCCCGTTCCCTCCACGTGCATTTTCCAACTCATGCTAGAAGAGAAGACCACTTATCTGGGCTCTTTGCAGCTACTTGCGGACTTGGCCGGCTGTGAAAATTGCATCACTGTCCTCTCAAAATGAGACATCAACTATAGAACCAGGTATTAAATGCCATTTTTATGGGGGAGGGGGAGAAATTTCTTGGGGGGTGGGTGGGAAGGGAAGCAATCTTTCTTTCTCCTGACATGGCCTAAAATGTCACCTAGATAAAGAAGGGGAAAAAAACCCTGTTCTTCCATGAGTCACCCTAAATGCTCTTTAGTGTCCTGTTAAGTTCCACCCCCCCACACTGTTTGCAAGACACTTTGCAAATCTTTGTGTCCTTTGCTGAGATAAACATTCTTTGGTAGTTTTATTAAGGAATTATAAACTGCATCATGCAGAGCAACATACGGTCAGGGGGGAAGAAGCGATTCCGATGCTTCGTCAAAGGCAACATGGGACATTCTTTTAATAACAGCAAATAATCTATACGGCACTGTTGGAGGGGGTTTTTTTGTTTCCTTCACAATTCTTCACGTAAATTATCTCCGCTACCCTCATTACAACCCTGCAAGGCAGGTCAGTCTTCTATCCCCATGTGACAGATGGAATCAATGTTCCCTCTAAGCTGTGGAGTCTTGTGGGCAAAAATTCTACTTTGTGAGCCACTGGCATTAAAGTTGTGAGTGAGCGATTTGGCTACTGTGTAAACTAGTCTGCTCTGGAGCCATCCCTTCCTGAGCTAAGACAAAAATGTGTGAGCCAGAGGCTAAAAAACGGTGAGCTCGCTCACACTGACTCAGCTTAGGGGGAACTCTGGATGGAATGTGGAGGCGCTGACAAAGTTAGCTTGCCTGAGTGGTGACCCAGATGGTTATGACCATAAACTTTTGGGGTGGGGCCACCAGGGATGCCAACCTCCAGGTAGTACCTGGGGAATAAAGCAAGCAACTGTTTTGGGAACAGCTGAGCCCAGAGAACAGGTGGACAAATCCGCCCATTTATTTCTTCATACGCTGGTAGAGGCTCTCCTTGTCTTGGGATGCCAGCCTCCAGGAGGGACCTGGGGACATCCTGGAATGACAGTTCATCTCCAGACTACAGAGATCAGTCCCCCTGGAGAAAATGGACGCTTTGGAGGGGTGGCCTCTATGGCATTGTGCCCCACTGAGGTCCCCACACTAAATCTCCAGGTGCTTCCAAAGCTGGATCTGGTAACCCTATCCCCCCAACTGCCTCCAGTGGCTGGGGGGGACCTGGCAACTGGAGGGGCCACAGACCACCCTTTCCTCTCCATATAGCCACAAAGCCACTCCCTACATTTGCATCCTGCGCCATGCGGCCTTCTCGCCCCACTAACGTCTTTCTCGAAATCCATCTTTAAACTGTCGACGCTCGAGAAGGCCGGACTGCGACTCTCTCGCCCAGGTTGCATTCATCTGTGTTCTATATTTGATCGGCTCCTTTGTCTCGGGCTGTCACACTGGGGTGTTCCTACCGTCTGTGATGCTTTCGACGTGCTCGAGGCCTCGAGAGGTTTGCCAGACCTTTGCCAGAGAACAGAGGCACGTCTGATACGGATCTTAATGAAATGATAAGGATCTCGGGTTTCCACGGCAACCTTCATCAAGAGCCGCATCAAAGGATTCCCCCCCCCACTCTGGCGACCTCGCCCCATCCCCATCTTCCCTACACAATGGGAAAGGCCACAGGGAGCCATTAGTCAAGTCTGCTCTACCACCACAGCCCTTGCCCCGGGCAAAGTGCGTTCTGTCCCGAGGGCAGAGTTGAGCTATCGTGGCCTTGATCACGGGTTCTCAGCCCCCGTGCCAAGATTTAATTCGTTTTTTGCTATCACAGCTCCTTGTGAGATGGAGAAATATTATCTCCAATTTTTTTTGCAGATAAGGATCGGAGACATGAAACAGAGCGAGGTCTCTTAGTGGCGCTCATCTTTGGGCTGTAGGTATTGCGTGTGGCAGCTGCCAGAAGCGGTGTGCGACCCAGAACTACACCCGTTCTTAGTTGCAGAGGTGACTAATGTGCCTGCATCAAAAGAAAGCCCAATGGAAGAGCGCCCTTGCCGTATCCAGTTTTTGGAAGGCCCCAGATCCCACGCCGACTGCAGTACTGGAAACAGCACACAGGAACACCTCTGCATGCCAGCACAGTAGTTCTTTACCCAGCGAGTGAAAGTTATGGAACTCACCCCCAAGAGAGAAAGTGGAAGAAGAAGAGGAGGAGGAGGAGGAGGAGGAGGAGGAGAAGATTGGATTTATACCCCGCCCTTCAGTACCCGAAGAAGTCTCAGAGCAGCTTACAATCTCCTTCCCCTTCCCCTCCCCACAACAGACACCCTGTGAGGTAGGCAGGGCTGGCAGAGCTCTTTTGAAAACTGCTCATAAGAGAACAGCTCTGAGAGAACTTGCAACTTACCCAAGGTCACACCAGCAGCTGCATGTGGAGCAGAGGTCCATCAGTGGCTATTAGCCACAAGGTATAGATCGGAACTCTCAGTCTGGGCCAAGTGATGCTCTGTATTCTTGATGCTTGGGGGGGGGCAACAGTGGGAGGGCTTCCAGTGTCCTGGCCCCACTGCTGGACCTCCTGATGGCATCTGGTGTTTCTGGCCACTGTGTGACAGAGTGTTGGACTGGATGGGCCATTGGACTGATCCAACATTGGCTTCTCTTATGTTCTTATATTTACCCAGTTCACAAGCTTTAGTGAACACACATACCATCTGTGAACAGTGTGCACTTGATTTATCTTTATATACATGTTGAGTAACTCTCATGTTACATTCAATGCATGTATAGCTGGATGTGTGAATGAAACCACACATTTATCCAGGTACTGGTCCCTGATTTCATTTGCACAGTGGACAAATGTTGGGTCTTTCCTACAAACAGATGTGCGTGCATTCACTGTAACCTGTGTAGAGGGCTTATGACTCTGAAGGGTCTATGGCAGAAAAGGTCTTTCTTCCATGCTGCCTCCTTTAAACTGGAATTCCAGGGACAGAACCTCAGATCTTCTGCTCGCTAAGCATGTGCTCTACAGTTGATCTCTGGCTTAAAAAGCAGGCAATCATAGCTGTAGATTTGCTTTTCATGAACATTCGAAGTTCCTTCTCGGGATTGGGGCACCTAGCCCAGAGCTGTCCACTTCGACTGATGGCTCGCCAAGCAGAGAAAGATCTTTTTTTAAAAAAAAAAAAATTGGAACTTTAAAGCACCCTCCCCTATAAAATAGGGCTCCGGGCAGCGTACATCAAAGTCCAATTTACAAAGTTCATCATTTCTAAAAGTCAAATTTGCATTCACGGTTTAAAAACATCGGCTGTAGCAGATGGATGGTGACAAGACTGCCAAGAATATGCCACTGCCTCGTGGGGGGGGGGAGGCAGGGAGAGAGACAGGAGTGCCAGCTAGATGGAAAAACCCGTCGCTGTCCTCAGCCAAATGCCTGGTGGAACATCTCTGCCTTACAGTCTCTGCGGAACTCCATTAGGTCCTGCAGGGCACGGATGTTATCCGGCAGAGACTTCCACCAGGGTGGGAAACACCCTGGCCCTGGTTGAGGACAGCCAGTTATCTAGAAGCTGCTGACTGATATCCTTTAGTTGGAGATATCAGAGCCTGAATCTGGGAACTTTGGTATGTAAAACAGATACTGTATGGCTGACAAATGTCCTTTCTTTCTAGTCCAGAAGTGAAGAAACCATAAGAACATAAGAGACGCCAATGTTGGATCAGGCCAAAGGCCCATCCAGTCCAACACTTTGTCACACAGTGATCACAAACACCAGGTGCCACCAGGAGGTCCAGCAGTGGGGCCGAGACACTAGAAGCCCTCCCACTGTTGCCCGCCCCCAAGCACCAAGAATACAGAGCATCCCTTGCCCCGGAGTCCCTATCTATACCTTGTGGCTAATAGCCACCGATGGACCTCTGCTCCAGATGTTTATCCAATTCCCTCTTGAGGCCGTCCATGCTTGTAGCCGATGCCACCTCGTGTCCCAGTGAATTCCATGTGTGAATCACTCTTTGGGGGAAGAAGTACTTCCTTTTATCCATTCTAACCCGACCACTCAGCAATTTCATGGAGTGCCCATGAGTTCTTGTATTGTGAGAAAGGGAGAAAAGTACCTCTTTCTCTACCTGCTCTTTCCCATGCATAATCTTATAAACCTCAATCATGTCACCATTCTCTCTCTCTCTCTCTCTCTCTCTTCTTATATCTCTCTCTCTCTTCCCCTCTCTCTCTCTCTCTCTCTCTCTCTCTCTCTCTCTCTCTCTCTCTCTCTCTGATGGGATAGAACAACTGGGTCGAGTTCTGAGGCAGATCAGGAGACTTAACGTGTCTTGGCTCCCTCACCATTCTCCATATGGTTCCTCTCAATGAAGCTCCTACTGAGGTCAGCTTTGCAGATCTTCTCAACGTGCCTCATGCAGACGTTCAGGAGGTCATCCCGGAGCAGCCCCATAGACGGGCTCATGTTCTCTCCCTCTAAAAGGATGCTGTAAGTCGGCAGAGACGGTGGAATGGTGTAGTTCCTCATCATTGCTCCAAATTCCTGCCGGGCACACAATTGAACAAGAAGCTGAAGACGTCAACAAAATCAAACGAGTCATTACCAAGTGGTGAGAAAGTGAAGATCAGCTTGAAAGGGGGGTATTCGGTGGCTGGGGAAATCTCAAGGGATTTAACCAGCTTGACTGACATTGAGAATTGGCACAACAGGGCGTCTACCAAAACCCAGGGCTTGGTAAGGAGGGTCGACAGCAATGCTCCCTCTAAGCTGTGGAGTCTTGCAAACAAAAATTCTACTTTGGGAGCAACTGGCATTAAAGTTGTGAGTGAGCGATTTGGCTGCTGCATTTGCTCTCGTGCCATCCTGCCTGAGCCAAGACAAAAATGTGTGAGCTGGAGGCTAAAAACACTGTGAGCTAGCTCACACTAACTCAGCTTAGAGGGAACACTGGTCCACAGCCAACCGTAAACACTTGGCCTGTCCACTCCCACCAGGAATGGAAGTCACCGAGAAGACTCTGCCCTAACACAGGAGCCTCTGGGACAATCTCCCCTTGCATGCTGGGGAGGGGCCTGGGAGGGGAAGAGTGTGACTCTTTTCCTCTCCTTAGGCCTTGTTGTCCAGGGGAGGTGTTATCAACACATGCATCCCTTCTGGGGAGGGGTAGCAGGCTTCTTGTGGAGACCACTAGAGGCCACGTTGCCCAGAGCTTCCCAAAACCAGTAGCTGGCCCTGTTGAGTGGGTGCAGGACCTTGGACAGTTCCTTACCCCTCTTCATTGCTAATGGAAGCGAAATCAGTCAAGCATCAGGAAATCGATGCAAACATGGTTATTTTGCATGATTCATTGGGACCCGGATTTCAGTGGCATGCATCCTCCCACTCTGCTCTGAAAACTGCCCAGATACAAAGCCAGCGACAATGCCAGACTCATCCCCTCCACTGGCACAGACTGTCCAGGCACTTGGTTGCTGCTCCCCACTAACTCAGCTTAGAGGGAACACTGGTCCACAGCCAACCGTAAACACTTGGCCTGTCCACTCCCGCCAAGAATGGAAATCACCCAGAAGACTCTGCCCTAACGCAGGAGCCTCTGGGACAATCTCCCCTTGCATGCTGGGGAGGGGCCTGGGAGGGGAAGAGTGTGACTCTTTTCCTCTCCTTAGGCCTTGTTGTCCAGGGGAGGTGTTATCAACACATGCATCCCTTCTGGGGAGGGGTAGCAGGCTTCTTGTGGAGACCACTAGAGGCCACGTTGCCCAGAGCTTCCCAAAACCAGTAGCTGGCCCTGTTGAGTGGGTGCAGGACCTTGGACAGTTCCTTACCCCTCTTCATTGCTAATGGAAGCGAGATCAGTCAAGCGTCAGTAAATCAATGCAAACATGGTTGCTTTGCCTGATTAATTGGGACCCGGATTTCAGTGGCATGTATCCTCCCACTCTGCTCTGAAAACTGCCCAGAGACAAAGTCAGTGGCAACGCCAGACTTGTCCCCTCCACTGGCAGAGACTATCCAGGCACTCGGTTGCTGCTCCCTCATCAGAAGTGGCTCGGACTACCTCGGGAGTGCTCTGGCCAGAGGAGTGGGGGGCCTCACGGGAAGCCTGGGCCAATGGCCGAGCCCGTGAGGCCTTCTGGGGAGGGATAAATGTGGCACGGCACCAGGCCAAGGTGGAGGTGGGATTCCTCCAAGCAAAGGCAGAGGTGCCCATGGGGAGGAAAAGGAACGAGGTGGAAGCCACCCTGTCCCATCTCCATACTGAGACCCAACAACCCATTTCTCCATGAAAATCGAATGTGCAACTGAGGAGAGCTAGAAGGATACCCACACCCACACACGGGAGTGCTCTGGCCAGAGGAGTGGGGGGCATCACGGGAAGCCCGGGCCAGTGGCCAAGCCTGTGAGGCCTTCTGGGGAGGGATAAATGTGACACGACACCAGGCCAAGGTGGAGGTGGGATCCCTCCAGGCAAAGGCAGAGGTGCCCATGGAGAGGAGAAGGAACGAGGTGGAAGCCACCCTGTCCCATCTCCATACTGAGACCCAACAGCCCGTTTCTCCATAAAAATTGAATGTGCAACTGAGGACAGCTAGAAGGATACCCACACACATGGCCAGGTGTAGGCAACAGCCTAGACAGAGCCTCAGAGAGAGGCTCAAACAGAGTCCTTCCTCTCACTGAAGGACTCTTCCAACTTCTGCTGGAGGGAGACCCATTGAAGAGGGCAGAAGATGTTCCTTCAGCAGAAGGAAGGCTCTGAACTTTGGTGAGTGGAGGTGGAAGAATGGTGGCAGAAAGTGTCATCAAGTCGCAACCAACTTGTGGCAACTCCATCGTGTCTTCAAGGCAGAGACCTTCCGAGGCTGTCCCATCTCCATACTGAGACCCAACAGCCCGTTTCTCCATAAAAATTGAATGTGCAACTGAGGACAGCTAGAAGGATACCCACACACATGGCCAGGTGTAGGCAACAGCCTAGACAGAGACTCAAACAGAGACCTTCCTCTCACTGAAGGAGTCTTCCCACTTCTGCTGGAGGAAGAAACATTGAAGAGGGCAGAAGATGTTCCTTCACCAGAAGGAAGGCTCTGAACTTTGGTGGGTGGAGTGGAAGAATGGTGGCAGAAAGTGTCATCAGGTCACAACCAACTTGTGGCGACTCCATCGTGTTTTCAAGGCAGAGACCTTCCGAGGTGGTCCTGCCATTGCCTGCCTCTGTGCAGCAATCCTTGGACTTCCTTGGTGGCCTCCCATCCAAGTACTAACCCGAGCTGACCCAGCTTGGCTTTTGAGAGCAGATAAGACGGGGCTAGCCTGGGCCATCCAGGTCACGGCAAGAGGTGAACAGAGGTCGTCTCGCCATTGCCTGCCTCTGTGTAGCAACCCTTGGACTTCCTTGGTGGCCTCCCATCCAAGTACTAACCCGAGCTGACCCAGCTTGGCTTTTGAGAGCAGATAAGACGGGGCTAGCCTGGGCCATCCAGGTCACGGCAAGAGGTGAACAGAGGTCGTCTCGCCATTGCCTGCCTCTGTGTAGCAACCCTTGGACTTCCTTGGTGGCCTCCCATCCAAGTACTAACCCGAGCTGACCCAGCTTGGCTTTTGACAGCTAATAAGACTGGGCTAGCTTGGGCCATACAGGTCAAGGCAAGAGGTGAACAGAGGTCGTCTTGCCATTGCCTGCCTCTGTGTAGCAACCCTTGGACTTCCTTGGTGGCCTCCCATCCAAGTACTAACCCTAGCTGACCCAGCTTGGCGTTTGAGAGCTGGTAAGACTGGGCTAGCCTGGGCCATCCAGGTCAAGGCAAGAGATGAACAGAGGTCGTCTCGCCATTGCCTGCCTCTGTGCAGCAACCCTTGGACTTCCTTGGTGGCCTCCCATCCAAGTACTAACCCGAGCTGACCCAGCTTGGCTTTTGAGAGCTGATAAGACTGGGCTAGCCTGGGCCATCCAGGTCAAGGCAAGAGGTGAACAGAGGTCGTCTCGCCATTGCCTGCCTCTGTGTAGCAACCCTTGGACTTCCTTGGTGGCCTCCCATCCAAGTACTAACCCTAGCTGACCCAGCTTGGCTTTTGAGAGCTGGTAAAACTGGGCTAGCCTGGGCCATCCAGGTCAAGGCAAGAGGTGAACAGAGGTTGTCTCACCATTGCCTGCCTCTGTGTAGCAACCCTTGGACTTCCTTGGTGGCCTCCGATCCAAGTACTAACCAGGGCCGACCCTGCTTAGCTTCTGTGATCTGATGAGATCAGGGTAGCCTGGGCCACCTCGGTCAGGGCAGTGGGAGGATACATGCCATGTTTTCTGGTGCTGAGTATGGATCCTTCTTCCCTGAGTTAAATGCAGCAGGCTAAGATGACATACCATGATGGCACTGCTAATCAACTGCCTTGCACTTGATGTTTGGCCCTGTGGTCTCATTCTCTGGGCCAGTGGAGAAACCCAGCCTTGCTTACTTGCAGGAAGAGCACTGAATCACTGATCTGGCTTATCTGCTCCCTCGTCTCCTTGTCCTCTTGCAGGAGTTTGGCTCTGTCTTCCAGCTCCTCCACAATCTCCTTGATGTTCTCCACGGCAACCTTCTCCCTGTGGTCCAGGCCGGCCTTGACTTCATCCCGCTGCTTCTCCAGGTCACGAATCAGCTCTTTGAAATGCTGCTCCACGGTGGCTTTCTCGTTGGTGGTGAAGTTCTAAATAAGAGACCAAAAGAGAAAAGAGACTGCTTGGGGGAAAGAACCTACTGTGACTTGAGCATAATACTGAGTTGATTCATGGCAATAGATTCAGGATGGACAGAAAAAAATACTGTGTTGCACAACAAGCAAAGAAAAGGTGGACTTTACTGCCAGAGGGTGTAGTGATGGCCACAAGCTTTGGTGGCTTTAGAAGAAGATTGGACATATGCATGGAGGAGAGGTCTATCAGTGGCTACTAGCTGTGGTGACTAAAGGGAACCTCCACCTTCAGAGGTACTAAAGAAGAAGAAGGAAACCTCTGAAGAAGGCCTATGCAGGCCGAAACGCGTCAGGTCAAGTCCATTAGCCCTTGTGTGTTAGATTCTGGTATTTTTACATGAGGTGTGATTGGGCCCTTATATATTTTTAAATTCTTTGCTAATACATACATGTTTTTTTATATATACTATAGATATATTAAGCTTTTATTGTTGGCCCTCTTTTCTGTTTGACTAACCTTTCCAGGTTCTGCCCACTGTGTGAGACAGGATGCTGGCCTAGATGGACCACTGGTCTGATCCAGCAGGGCTCTTCTTATATTCTTATCAGGGGAAGGCCTCAGCCTCTCTGCCCTGTTGTTGGACCTCCAGAGGAACTGGGTGGCCACTGTGTGAGACAGGATGCTGGCCTAGATGGACCACTGGTCTGATCCAGCAGGGCTCTTCTTATATTCTTATCAGGGGAAGGCCTCAGCCTCTCTGCCCTGTTGTTGGACCTCCAGAGGAACTGGGTGGCCACTGTGTGAGACAGGATGCTGGCCTAGATGGACCACTGGTCTGATCCAGCAGGGCTCTTCTTATATTCTTATCAGGGGAAGGCCTCAGCCTCTCTGCCCTGTTGTTGGACCTCCAGAGGAACTGGGTGGCCACTGTGTGAGACAGGATGCTGGCCTAGATGGACCACTGGTCTGATCCAGCAGGGCTCTTCTTATATTCTTATCAGGGGAAGGCCTCAGCCTCTCTGCCCTGTTGTTGGCCCTCCAGAGGAACTGGTTGGCCACTGTGTGTGACAAGATGACAAGATGCTGGACTAGATGGACCAACTGGTCTGATCCAGCAGGGCTCTTCTTATATTCTTATCAGGGGAAGGCCTCAGCCTCTCTGCCCTGTTGTTGGACCTCCAGAGGAACTGGGTGGCCACTGTGTGAGACAGAATGCCGGACTAGATGGACCATTGGCCTGACCCAGCAGGGCTCTTATGTCTGTTTACCTGTACAGCTGGAGCTGGCCTTCTAAAAAATCCAAAGAAACCACAATAAGGGAGAAGTCAGTGCTCAGACCATTTTTTCCCCTGACGCACCTGTTCTCTACATGAAGGGAGTGTTTCCATGTGGAATGACATCAAACACGCAGCTTGGAAAGGTACGCTCAGCAAAAAGTAACTGTGCCAGGCAACGTTTTAGAAAGCGTAAAAGAAACTGCTGTTAATTTGGCCTTTGTCATCCATGAACTAGACAGTGCCTGCCAAGGGCTAATTTCATGACTGTGGTGTATAATGATGCATGCTGAATAGAGTGGGGGGGGGGAAACCATCCTGATATCTGGGGTTGTTAAGAGCAGGCAAGGAAAAAGAGAATCCTCTCGAAAGGGTGTTCACCAGTGTTCTAATATCACCTGTGGCAAAGGTGCAAGCCGGCGTCTCGGTGTGACCGCGTCCCTTGATGAGAGGACGGCGTCTCAGACTTCTTTTAATCTAACCACGTGAGTGGCTTCTCCTGAGAGCATTCCCACCCACGCGCAAATTCTCAACTAAATTGTCAACTCTGAATACTGTGACAGTTTCCCAGGGACCAGAGCAAAGGAGCTGCACGCAGCGATGGCAGAAGGTCAGCGGAGTCATTAGGGACAATTATAAAAACAAGAAGCAGAGACATTGGTCTAATTCAGATCTT
This sequence comes from Gekko japonicus, assembly GCF_001447785.1. NCBI lineage: Eukaryota > Metazoa > Chordata > Lepidosauria > Squamata > Gekkonidae > Gekko > Gekko japonicus. Next base: position 487,597 of record NW_015175395.1, on the reverse strand, counting down.
TTTTCTGTACTGTCAGCAACATGCATGTTCAGACAGAACCAACAGGCTGCGGCCCGGGAAGGCCCGCTTTAAAATAGCAACTCCTGAGATATGCGGCCCACCCAGATGACAGCTTGATTGGCAGGACTTCCTCAGTCCAAAAGACTACAGACAGCCAGGGCTATTTTTGGGCAGGAACAGACAGGAACGGAGTTCCGGCTGGCTCCCGAGGTGGCCACGCCCAGCAGGGACTCATTAGCATAATAGGCCACACCCAACAGCAGAAACTCATTAGGATTGGCTGCATTAGGGGTGTGTGGCCTAACATGCAAAGGAGTCCCTGCTACAAAAAAAGGCCCTGGGTTTTGATAACAAACAAGGTAAACAGAATAACAAGCAAAAGGTGGGTTTGGCTGGATAACCACACTTCTGATAACAAGGGGGTGCGGCCTAATGTGCTAATGAGCTGTGCTGTCAGGGGTGTGGCCCAATATGCTAATGAGTTCCTGTTGTTGGGTGTGGCCTATTATGCTAATGAGTTCCTGCTGGGCTTTTTCTACAAAAGGACCCCTGCAGACAGCCATTGTGTTCCTTAGAGTGGCCAACACCACACTGGGAAATTCCTGGAGATTTGGGGGTGGAGACCAATGCTCCCTCTAAACTGTGGAATCTTGTGAGCAAAAATTCTATTTTGTGAGCTACTGGCATTAACGTTGTGAGCGAGCGATTTGGCTCCTGCATCAATTACCTTGCTCTGAAACCATCTTTCCTGAGCTGAGACGAAAATCTGTGAGCTGGAGGCTAGAAAACTGTGAGCTAGCTCACACTCACTCAGCTTAGAGGGAACACTGGTGGAGACTAGGACGGTCAAGGTTTGGGGAGGGGAGGGACCTCGGCAGGGTATAATGCATTGAGTCGTGTGTTCTCCAAAGTTGCCGTTTTCTCACAGGGGAACTGAACCTGTGGTCTGGAAAATCAGTTGTAATTCTAGTCCCCACCTGATAGATAGGGTTGACAACCTTTAAAGCTATACATTGGAAGTACCACCAGACCATTGAAATTAAGAATTATGGAAGACGTTACAAGAAATAAACGCCAAACAAGGGAAGCACCACTCACAGAGCATTTTGTCTCTCAAAACCACAAAGAAGATCGGTTTAGATGAGTGGCATTTGTTGCAGACTCCAAACGCCCATTGGCTATGAAGGAATTACTTTGTGGAACACATGGGTGGATCTTTAAATTAAACACCTTGATCCCTAATGGTTTAAATACTGATTTTGATTTAAGTTGTTTCTTATAAAATTCTGTAAATAAGTAGGTTATCTCAGTTCAGTTTTCCTTCCTTTGGCTTACCCACCAGTTTATTAGAAACTTCACCCTTAGAAAAATAAACATATAAAATAGGATATTATGTATTGGTGTAAGTTGTATCAGAATATTATGACTCCAGATTGTCAGTACATACTTAATGGCATATGTTGTGTGCTAATCACCAACACTGTTGCAGAAGCCAAATTGGCAGAAAGAGAACCTATTAGTGGAGCGAATGGAAAACTAGTGAAGGAGAATGGTTGAAACTCTATTTCAGTGAGTCTGTATGTGCTGACAACTGGGGATATAGTTAATATGCTGTAATATAGTAAATATGACAAGGAAATATAATTTTCAGTTCACAGCTAAAGAGTACCAGCTATCTGAAGAAGCGAAACGTGAACGCGGCAGTGAAGCCAGCCGTGTATAGCTGTACTCACATAAGACATGAAACTATTGTACTCCTGAAGTTTTTTATA
>NW_015175395.1:483281-484789 GCF_001447785.1 Gekko japonicus | reverse complement strand
CCTGCAGCCTCTGCCTAGGGAAAGGGCAGTCTTTCCCTGCAGTGGGAACCAAAGCAGCTGACATCATTCTCCTCTCCCCCGTATGATCCGCACAACTACCCTATGAGGTATGTTATGGTTGAAAGTGTGTGAATGGTACATAATCCCCCAGGCAGCTTTTAAAACATGAACCTGGGACCTTCACACCATCCTCTGAAGTGCTCTCTGTGGCAGTAATGGGGTGACTGCTGGCACCTTTTCCTATCATTTTTTGCCTTGTGGTATTCTGCTTGTGGTGTGATCTGTCTTCTTTGTGATGTGGCATGATTGTGTTATTGGGTTTGTTTCTTTTGAAGGGGAAGTGATGTGTTGTGAGTGAGGACATATTTTACCTCAGAATACAGTAGGTTCCATATGCAACTGAAAATTCCAGCTGCCTTGCTGGGGGGGGAGTTTGAGGTGTGGAATGGTGTGAAGTCCAATCAGCTTCCATATGCCAAAGACCTTGAAATGCTGGGCGGGACTGCACAAAGCAGCCAGTCAACCCAGCCAGCGTCTTCTGACTGACAGTTCTTGCGGCCAAACACTAAAGGTGTGCATTTGGAACGTTGGAGCCCACTACGGCTTTATATATAAGGGAGAGATGGGTTCTTTAACAAATATTCCAAATTGTTTGAATTGTATCATACAATACTAGTTTTCTGCTTTTGTTTGTAATTCATTCATGGAGTGTCTTCATATTTCTACAACCTCCAGGTGGGGGCTAGAGAGCTCCAAGAATTATCAATCCCCCTGGTTGAAATGGCTGTATGGGAAGGTGGACTTTGCGGCATCATACCCCAGCAGTGACCCCCTCCCAAAAAAATCCTACCCTCCCCAGGTGCCACCCCCAGTTCTCCAGGAATTTCCCAGAGTTGGCATCCCTAATCAGAGGAACTGGAACAGTTCCGTCCCTGTTGAAGTGGGAGGTTCCAGTGTGGACAGACAGGAAGTACTTCATTGGTAAACAGAGAGGGGCAAAATAAGATTGCTCGAAGTAAGAAGCAACCAAGAAATAATAAAGAAAACTAAAACGACCACGGTTAACCTCTCAAGGGTGGTCTTCACATCCCTGCTATGAACAGCCGTGTTCCATTTGCCCAAATGGCTCGGCAACACCCCCGAAACCTTTCTCTAATCAAAGGCTCGGACGACTGGAAGCGCAATTAACAATTATATTAACATGGCATCCAGTGAGTTCAGATAATGAAAGTTAGCATACTGCAAGCTCTTGGGGGATTTGAAAAGAGTACGGGCTCTGCTTTTCTCTTTTTCCCCCGCTGACATCATTTCTGCAACGCCTTCAGATATTCCAGGACGAGCCCTGGCAGGGAAGATAAGCTGACGTCTTTGGCAAACCCGGAGGACGAAATGTAACGCTCAGGATAGTCCTGGGAGGCTGTCGTGTGTTCCAGGCCTTCTGCCAAGATTTCTCTCTCCCCCCCCCCCAGTCTTCAGATGACAGAGGTTGGTCAGGCACTACGGAGACA
>NW_015175395.1:482653-483183 GCF_001447785.1 Gekko japonicus | reverse complement strand
GAGCGAGGGGAAAGAGGCAGGAGGCAAGATGGTGAAGAGGGGAGACCATCTGAGAAATGTGGGAGGGAGGCGAAGCCAGGGAGTGTGAAGGTGGGAAAGGGAGAAGGCGGGAGGCGCTCACCTTGATGCGGTCCCTCTCTTTGTGCCACTTATCCACCTCGTCTTCGATCTCTATGATCTTGAGCTGCAGCTGTTCTTTTTGCAGAGCGAGCTCGGTCTGTGGGAGGGAGAGAGAAGGAAGCCGGTGAAACCACACCACGGGGAGGCTCGCTTCAAAGGCCCCCCCCCACTCCAGAAGCACTTGACTTCTGCCTCTGGCCCCAGTCCACCAGGCCGGGGAGCTTCTCATTCCTGGCAGCACTTCAATAGCAGCCGTGGAATTGGCAACAGCCCACACCTTGATATCTCTGCTGCAGGCAAACGATCCAACTCCTCAATCAAACAGTGGGGCCCGGGAGTCGGGCTGCCAACTCTGGTTGGGGAGATTCTTGGAGATTTGGGAGTGGGGCTGGGGGGATGGCGGGGTTTGG
>NW_015175395.1:474678-482578 GCF_001447785.1 Gekko japonicus | reverse complement strand
TGGGGCTTCTGATTGGCCACTGGAGACCCGATTGGCTGGGCAGATTAAAAGGCATCCTGTTACACGGGGCTTCTGCCTGAAATGCTGAAGAGTTCCTGTCAGAGCTATACGTAACCTCACTCCCTGCCATTTCGTAGTTACCTCCGCCTCCCGCGGCAGCCATTTTGTTTTTCTGCCCAGCACCGGGTGTCAGGATTTTAAGGGTGCCCAGAGACTCAAAAAACACTGGGGGAACGGATCTCTGTTGTATGGAGGTCCATTGTCATTCCAGGTGGTCTCCAGGCCCCGCCTGGAGGTGGGCAAACCTAGTGGGACCCTGAGCAGTCACACAGACTTCCATTCATGGTTTGGAAAAATGAAAGGGGAGGAAGGGGCTCAGCGATGCTTCCTTTAATCATGATGGCGTCATTGGTTGGGGAGGAGAGCGGGGAAGCCATTCTCGAAATCCAGCTGAGTTTGAAGAGCAGGGCCCAGCCCAGGGTGTGTGCATCTCTCTCTCCCCCTTTCTCTTTCTCTCTCTCTCTCTCTTTTCTCCCTGCAACAATAACAGGGTTTTTTTTCCACGTAATTATGGGATGACGTTGCCAGTGTTGCAACAGGCGGTACGACGCCCTCGGCAGAAATGTTGTTCCGACATGACCATGGATTCGTTTGTTCTGGGCCTGGCCTTTCAGCGCTATGATCAAGGCAACGGGAAGTCTGGAATGGAGATAAATTGTGTGCCAGGCTCGGCTTGGACTTAATGAGGCAGCCTTTGATCGCAGACCCCTCCCTCCTTCCCTCCCTCCCTCCCTCCCTCCCTCCCTCCTTCAGCAGTTCTCAGTGCACAGGCACAGAAGGAAAGGATATGAGCGATACAAAGCCATGGCGGTTCTCAGCTAGTGCTCTGCATTCTGTTCTGGGGACATCTGGAACTTGGTGCACGGGACCCATCTAGAGGCTTATTTGCACTGGGGCAAATCTGGCGTGTGGGTTTTCTATCTGTGGTGCGGTGGGAACGACCTCTCAGTTGCACCAGGATCAGGCCCGTAGCTACGGTGGGGCATTTCGGGGCCTGGCCTCCCGACTTCCTGCCAAGGCCCCCTCGACTTCCATCCAGCCCCCCCTCCCGGCTCTCTGGGCCGCCTGGAGGACTCCTGACTCTCTGGGCCACCCAGCAAGCATGGCTTGCTTCCCGACATAGGCAAGCAGAATGCAAACACTGCAAAAGTGAGGTTTTTTAAAAAAAAATTACTTAGATTTTATTTTTTATTTTGTGACATCAGTGCCCCCTGACTTAGGCTACAGGCCTGACTAGGGTGCTGAGGCACAGCTGAGCCACTGCTCACATAGATCTTAAAACATACACACCCAACATGTATTCCTTCATTTATTCCCCCCCCCTTCCTCCCCAACGGGCACCTAAAGCGGCTTGTCTCATTCTCCTCCCCTCCATTTTATCCTCACAACAGCCCAGTAAGGTAGGTCAGGATGAGAGTCTGTGACCGGCCCGAGATAACCCAGCGAGCTTCCAGGACAGAGTGTGAATCCAAACCTCGATCTCGTAGACCCTAGTCCAATAGACCACGCAGTTCCAATTGGTTTGCAAATTTCGGATTTATAATTCTCTAGATTTCCGTTGCGAATTTTCGGCTGATGGGTGATCCCTGACATTTAAGTGTCTAGCTAATTCATCCAAAATACCTGTCGCCTTTGGGTCCTTTTTACAGGTCTCCCAGCAAAGCCCACGGTGCTGTGAAGCGCAAAAGCACTTCCCGGATCTCTTCGCTAACCCTTGATATTATTCAAGCAGGCCAGCATGCATTGAGGGATACGCTCACATAGCTTTTTCAGCAGGGAATCTCTAATGCAGATAAATATCTCCATTCCAAACATTAATAAATATAGGATGGGAGAGACGTACCCAGCCTTATCAGTTCTCTTGTATGGACTCATACATATTATGATTTCTTTTCCATCCAGCTCCCAATGGCTTAGGGCAAGAAACTCTTCATCGCTTTTATCCTTACGACACAAGCCTGCGAGGTGATTAGACGGAGAGATAACGATTTTCCCAAAGCCACCCACCGAGCTTCATGGCTGAGTGGGGAATTCCTCCTCAGTCCACATCTTAGACTTCATCCATTCGTTGCAGCACTCTAGCTGAGCTGCATATCAGTGTTTGAGGATCGTACCTTCAGATCCTGTGGGCTTGCATCTCCCACGGACTGTGGCCCTAACTGGCAACTGGGAAACAAGATCTGTTCCATTAAGGGCATATCTCCATTTCCTACATCAAGAGGTTTACCGCCTAAAATGTTCTATGGCTGTGGTCACACGGAACAGTAGCCACGCTAGAGAGACGGAAGACAGGCGGATTTTCCGGGCACGATCTCACCACCACATCTGGGAAGCGTAGAGCTCCCGTGGCTCAACCGAGGCTTCCCTCCAAAGATGCGCAGCAAAAAACTAGTGCCTCGGAGGTACTACTTTCCAGAAACCGCGGGGCAAGGGCGGGCGTATGATCGCATTTCTGGTGGCATCCGGTGCCCGCCCATGTCCCCTTGCAAACAGGTCATTTTCCCCCCAAGGCTCCACGGATGCGCACAAGCACCCAACGGAGCATGCACACACTTCACTTTTAAAAAGTAAAAAAACAAAACAACAACCCCGTTTGCCGCACCGCCCCGCTTCTTTGCCTGTGGTGTGATCGGCGCCTCCCCCCTAGCCATGGGACCTCGACGGGACCTCAACCAGACGTCTGATCTCTCAGTCGCACATTAGTTTGCCCCAGGGCAAACAGCCACGCTTCCCCCACAAGAATGAAAAATGTAAACCGATGATATGATGCACACTGAAAATTATAAATAAACAGTTAAAAAAAATTAAAAAATTAAAAAGAGGTTTACCGCCAGGAAGGACATGGTTGGATCTGATGTCCCCACTCCATAGGCACTTTCACACATGCTGAATAATGTACTTCCACACATGCGGACTAATGCACTTTCATTCCACTTTTAATGTACTTCCACACCTGTGGACTAGTGCACTTTCATTCCACTTGTAATTCACTTCCACACATGTGGAATAATGCACTTTCACTCCATTTTTAATGTACTTTCACACATGTGGAGGAGTGCACTTTCGTTCCACTTTTAATGCACTTTCACACATGCAGAATAGTGCCATTTCATTCCATTTTGACTGCACTTTCACACAAGCAGAGGAGTGCACTTTCATCCCACTTTTAATGCACTTTCACACATGCGGAACAGTGCACTTTCGTTCTACTTTTGATGCACTTTAGTGATTGTTCGCAAGTGGGTTTTTCCATCCCTTCCGCAAACAAAAATCCAGTTGCACAGTGGATTGAAAGAGCATTATTCGGCATGTGTGAAAGCACCTTTTTTGTCTTGCACTCCTTGCAGGTCCCCCACTTTAAAATCTTATTAGGTTAGCCTGCCAGCGATGATATTCCTCAAAAGCCTTGCTTTATGTGCCTTTAGAGGTGAGGTGCCTGGTGACCAGAGACAGGGCTTTTTCAGTGGTAGCACCTCGCCTGTGGAATGCCCCTCCCTTGAAGACCAACTGGCACCTAAACTACTTTCTTTTAAACACCAGGACAAAATGTTTTTTGTTTATTTCTGTTTCATGTGTGGTTAAGAGCGCAGACTCCAATCTGGGAAAACTGGGTTTGATTCCTCACTCCTCCACATGCAACTGATGGTGTGACCTTGGGTCTGTCACAAGTTCTCTCAGAGCTGTTCTCTCAAGGGCAGTTCTCGAAAGAGCTCTCTCAGCCCTACCTAGCTCGCAGAGTGTCTGTTGTAGGGAGGGGAAGGAAAAGGAGATTGTAAGCCACTCTGAGAGTCCAAGTGAAGGTTGGGGTATAAATCCAATCTCTTCCTATTCCTCCTCTTCTAGTGCAGACCAGCATGGCTGCCCTCCTACAGTTACAGGTTGTCCTCAATCTACTCATGTGCAGAGCCTGATTTCAATCTCAGCTGCAGGACACAAGGGACTTCTGCTTCCACCCGTGTCACACAGTGGCCAAAAAGACCAGGTGCCATCAGGAGGTCCACCAGTGGGGCCAGAACTCCAGAAGCCCTCCCACTGTTGCCCCCCCCAAGCACCAAGAATACAGAGCATCACTGCCCCAGACAGAGTGTTCCATCTGTACCTTGTGGCTCATAGCCATTGGTGAACCTCTGCTCCATATGTTTCTCCAATCCCCTCATAAGAACATAAGAGAAGCCGTGTTGGATCAGGCCAGTGGCCCCTCCAGCCCAACACTCTGTGGCACACAGTGGCCAAAACCCAGGTGCCATCAGGAGTTCCATCAGTGGGGCCAGAACTCCAGAAGCCCTCATACTCTTGCCACCCAAACACCAAACTTTCATGGTCTCCCTCCAAGGAATCCCAAGAAGTATGGTGCCATGAGGATGCCAGCCATCTCATAAGAATTAAAAACATACAAAATGTCCTGCTAGCTCAGGCCATTGGTCATTCTATCTAGCTATTTATTTATTTGCATTATTTGTTCAGTTCAATTTTATTGCACAGGGCCAATGGCCATTACAAGCAATAGGAAATAATATACGATAGAATGCTGTCCAGTAAAACCAGATTAAGGCACTATAAAAATTACATTCTAAAACTTATTTCATAAGAAAAGGAAAAACTCCCATAAACGTCTATTGAATACGAATTAAAACCTTAACTGGCCTGTACTGACACTAGCTTAGCTCGAATTTTCTTTGCCGCTAGGGCAAAAAGGACAGCCTTCTAAGAAACCTCTGGTTCCACATCTGCAAGGGAAAATATAACTTTTCCCATCATGGTACTATGGCCTAAATTGGCCAGGATTGTACTTAAGAATTTCTTCCTTGGAGTTGAGTAAAGTAAAAGGTTTCCCTTGCTCGAAAGCCAGTCGAACCCGACTCTAGGGGGCGGTGCTCATCTCTGTTTCCAAGTCGAAGAGCCAGCACTGTCCAAAGACTTCTCCGTGGTCATGTGGCCAGCATGACTGAACACTGAGGCACATGGAATGCTGTTACCTTCTGACCAAAGTGGTATCTATTTACCTACTTGCAATTTCTTGCTTTCGAACTGCTAGGTTGGCAGGAGCTGGGGCCAGAGACGGAAGCGCACTCCGTCACACGGCACTTGGGTCTTTTTTGTATTTTATAGGGCAAAACAAACATACATAACAAGCACAAATTTACATAGTGGGGTAGGTTATTCTACATCACTGTTTTATCTATTTGAGTACCTCATACATATCTATGTATGTATGGGTCTTGAACTGCAGAGCTACCGATCTGCAGCTCAGCGTCTTAACCTCTGAGCCACCATGGCTCCCGAGTAAAGTAGACAGGCCAACAAATAAGGGCACAGGTCTTCAGGATCTGGACCTCCACCTATGCAGGGTCACTGAGCAATTGGTGTTTGGGAGTCGCGACCTTCAAGCATAGCCGTTTGCATTGTTGGAAAGCGAATGGATGTAAAAGCTGAGTGTAATTTTTAAAAAAGGAAATCTTGGGCAGATACCGTGCCCTGAGACGATCCAATTTAATAGATTTGTACCAAGGTGAAAATTTAGTTTCTAGTATGACTTTCCTGCCTAAAGCAGCATCGTATGTATATATTAGCGCCCTATCATTAAAGTCCGCCTGAGAGGCTACTCGGACAACAGCTGGCAAATCCAAATTGTATATTTGAAGAACTTCGTTATAATTGGATTGCAATTTAGGATCTCTTCGGCTTAGAGAGAAACACGTGCCCAAAGAGAAGGGAAGCCCAATTATTCGTAGTCCACCCTTCTCCGTGAGACCCAAGGCAGATTACATAGTGTAAGTCAATACAATCAACAGAACGGGACATCCAGTAAGCAGTTTAGTAGGGTTAGGACTGCAGACATCTGAAACCAAACAGAAATCTGAGACGAAGCTGAAACAAAGTCGCATGCCAAATTGTGCAGAAATGTTATAGTAGGATAATACTGGCAGCAACAGATAGTACGTACAGTGCACATTCATAGAGTCCGTAATCTCTTTTCCTTCTTTAGAGTATCTTTCTAAACCATTCTGTTACAGCAGTGGTGGCGAACCTATGGCACGGGTGCCAGAGGTGGCACTCAGAGCCCTCTCTGTGGGCACGCGTGCCATCGAATTTTAAAGAGTCGAATTCTCTGCCAAATAATTTTAAGTCAATGAAAGCATTTGGGATTGCTTTCCTTACTTTGTTTGGATCCTCTTAAATTAATGGATGAGTTGTTTTTTCTAAAGTAAAACCTCAGTAAAGGTAAAGGTAAAGGGTTCCCTTGCTCGAAAGCCAGTCGAATCTGACTCTAGGGTTGCTGTGCTCATCTCCGTTTCAAAGCCGAAGAGCCAGCGCTGTCCAAAGACGTTTCCGTGGTCATGTGGCCAGCATGACTAAACACCAAAGTGCACGGAACGCTGTTACCTTCCCACCGGAGTGGTACCTATTTATCTACTTGCAATTCCTTGATTTCAAACTGCTAGGTTGGCAGGAGCTGGAACTAGAGATGGGAGCTCACTCCATCATGCGGCACCCGGGTCTTGAACTGCTGAACTACTGACCTTCCACAGCCTGCAGTTCAGCGTCTTAACCACTTGAGCCACCGCAGCTCCTCAGTATTCAGGTTAAATTGCCGTGTTTGCACTTTGCGATAAATAAGTGGGTTTTGGGTCGCAGTTTGGGCACTCGGTCTCTAAAAGGTTCGCCATCACTGTGTTATAGTATCACCCTATTACCTGTGTTAAAAATGCCTTGCTGAATAATTCGGTTTCGCGCAGTCTGTGAGGTGCCAAGGAAGTGGGGTCCTTCCAGACCTCATCAGGCAGGCCATTCCACAAGGTGACAGCCACAACAGGGAATGAGCATGTGTGGACAGTTGTCAGTTTTGCCCATTTGCAGGGCATCGCCTGCAGAAGGCCCTACTCGGGTGAGAGAAGCTGCCATGCTGGACACAGGGGGAGTGGCCTGCAAGCTGCCCCGGAGAACCACCAAGCCAGGCATACAGGCTGAGTCCTTCTTCCCATGATGTTACCTCCCGGCACTGCTGTTGGAAGGTTTATTGCTTCTGAATGTGGGGATTGCCTTTCGTTACCGTGGCTACTTTGGTAGGAGCCAGTTTGGTGTAGTGGTTAAGTGTGCAGACTCTAATCTGGGAGAACCAGGTTTGATTCCCCATTTCTCCACATGCGGCTGTTGGTGTGACCTTAGGTCAGTCATAAGTTCTCTCAGAGCTCTTCTCTCAAGGGCCGTTTTCGAAAGAACTCTCTCAGCCCTACCTAGCTCACAGGGTGTCCGTTGTGGGGAGGGGAAGGAGTTTGTAAGCCGCTCTGAGACTCCGAGTGAAGGGCAGGGTATACATTCAATCTCTTCTTCTTCTTCTTCTTCTTCTTCTCTAGTAACCACTGATTGACCTCTTCTCCATGAATCTGCCCAATTCCCTTTTTTAAGTCACTTTGTTGGATCCCCAGGCATTCGAAATAACTCCACGTTTGATTCAAAGCAAGGTTTATTTCAAAGCGATGGTTCAAGCAGGAACAAGGACATTGTTAGGAATGACTACCAATACACAGGTATCTCTCCCTTATTATAAAAGAGTTTTGGGTGCCAGAATTCTAAAATTGGCCCCTTTAGTGTTAGGCCGAAAAAACTGCCACTCGGAAGACACTGGCTGGGTTCATTGGCTGCTTTGTGCAGTCCCGGCCAGCGTTCCAAGGTCATTTACATATGGAAGCTGATTGGACTACACTCCATTCCACACCTCAAACTCACCCCCCCCCCGCAAGGCAGTTGGAATTTTCAGTTGGGAGAGGAGAATGATGTCAGCTGCTCCCTAGGCAGAGGCTGTGTGTGTGTGTGGGGGGGGGGGTTGCAAAGACAGACA
>NW_015175395.1:461214-473337 GCF_001447785.1 Gekko japonicus | reverse complement strand
GGCCGAGATTGGGGGGGCAAGGCGGGCGACAGAAGGCCGATGCCTCCGTCGCCCGGCCCTCTACAGAATCCACCCCCCAAACCTCCAGGTATTTCCCTCCTTAGAGCTGGCAACCCTACATTCCCCTCAGTGCCTGTTGGTAGGCAACTAAGCTTGGTCCTGTCACCTACTTTGGCCTTTGGGAGAAACCACATTGGGGCCAATCCTGATAGGGTTGCCAACTCCAGATGGGAAATTCCTGGAGACTTGAGGGATGGAGCCTGAAGAGGGTGAGGTTTGAGGAGGGGTGGGACCTCAGACAGGTACACTGCCATAGACTCCACCCTCCAAACCAGTCAGTCCCACATAGGGAACCATTGTTGCCAATCTCCAGGTGAGGGCTGGAGAGCACTCAGTATTACAACTGTTCTGCAGAAGGGAGGGCAGAAGTCAGCTGAAGTCAAAGGGGCAGATAATGGTAGGTTGGTGGCTAGCTGGGAAGGAGATGGGGTTGCCAACTACATGCTGACAAATTCCTGGGGATTTGAGGGGTGGAGCCTGGAGAGGGTGGGGTTTGCAGAGGGGAGGGACCTCAGACAGGTAGAATGCCATAGACTCCACCCTCCAAACCAGCCATTTTGTCCTGGGTAACAATTGTTGCCAATCTCCAGGTGAGGGCTACAGATTACTCACAATTACAACTGCTCTTCAGGTAGCAGAGATCAGTTCCTCTGGAGAAAACAGTGGACTCTGTCATTATACCCTGCTGAGGTCACCACAGCAAATTGACACTGTTTGCCCAAAGCCAGAGCACTGCCCCAGAGCCTCTTTCTAGATCTCGTTGTATTGCTTTCACAACGGGCTTTACTGCTAGTAACATAATAAAGGGATTTGAACCAGGTTAGGGCCAATGAGCCCAGTTCCCACTGGGGGGAATAGAACTTGGAAATGCGCGCCCATTTCATGGGAACGTAACAGTTCAGTACAATCAACACAGGTTCAGTTCACAGGGGAGATACCCATAACAAGCTGAGCGAAGCACCCACCACCAGCTGCATGACCTTGGCCAGTTCCGCAAAGTACAAAGAAGCATAATGAAGCTACAGGAACTGGGGGGGGGGGAAGAACCCAAGACGTGTTAAACAGGTAACACCAGATACAATGGCAGCTAGCTGACACACTTATGGTAGCAGCCATCACAAACCAGATTCCCTCCTAAAACCATCTATGCCCGTGACCATCACGATATCCACAGGTAGACAGTGCCATAATTTAAGTACTCATTGTGTGAAGGAGTACTCGAACTGCTCCTCAGTTTCCTAGGTCCCACTGTCATGGGAGAGAATAAGGTTATAAACTTCTGTCTACTCTTAAACATCTTTTTTTCTAAACACAGAAGTCCAATGTTGTTTGGCCTTTCTTCATAGATAAAGGTAAAGGTTTCCCTTGCTTGAAAGCCAGTTAAACCCGACTCTAGGGGGGGGTGTGCTCATCTCCGTTTCCAAGCCGAAGAGCCAGCGTTGTCCAAAATAGGTACCGCTGTCACCTTCCCACCGAAGCGGTACCTATTTATCTACTTGCAATTTCTTGCTTTCGAACTGCTAGGCTGGCAGGAGCTGGGGCCAGAGATGGGAGCTCATTCCGTCACATGGCACTAAGGTCTCGAACTGCCAAGTTACCGACCTTCCAGTCCGCAGCTTAGCGTCTTAACCTCTGAGCCACCGCAGCCTTTTCTTCATAGGAGAGATGCTCAAAAGCCTCACTATTAACTGGTTACCCAGTTATTTCCCTATGAGGAAAGGTTAAAGCGCTTAGGGCTCTTTAGCTTGGAGAAACGACGACTGAGGGGTGACATGATCGAAGTTTATAAGATTATGCATGGGAAAGAACAGGTAGAGAAAAATGTACTTTTCTCCCTTTCTCACAATACAAGAACTCATGGGCACTCCATGAAATTGCTGAGCGGTCGGGTTAGAACGGATAAAAGGAAGTCCTTCTTCACCCAAAGAGTGATTCACACATGGAATTCACTGCCACAGGAAGTGGTGGCGGCTACAAGCATGGACGGCTTCAAAAGGGAATTAGATAAGCATTTGGAGCAGAGGTCCATCAGGGGCTATTAGCCACAAGGTATAGATAGGGGCTATGGGGCGAGTGATGTTCTGTCTTCTTGGTGCTTGGGGGGGGGGCCAACAGTGGGAGGGCTTCTAAATGTCCTGGCCCCACTGGTGGACCTCCTGATGGCACCTGGTATTTCTGGCCACTGTGTGACACAGAGTGTTGGACTGGATGGACCATTGGCCTGATCCAACATTGGCATCTCTTATGTTCTCTTATGTTCCTATGTACTCTCTCTTGCACATGGTGTATGAAGACCAGACCTGTGCACAGTACTCCAGGTATGGCGGGATTCAGCACCTTGGGATTCTCTCCGGATGCCGTTTGGATTGGATGACCTCTGAGTTCACACCTCACCTCCCCCTTCAGCTTCAGCATCTTCTCTTCTCCCTCTCGTTCTCATTGAGGACAAACTGGGAAACACGTCTTCTTGCCCAGTGGGGGACTATGGCTAGCTACTGCAACTGACCTGCCAGAAAGGCAACCGATGAAACTGATGGGCAGTAGGTTCAGGACAGACAAAAGGAAATACAACTTTAAACAGAGAGTGATTCAAATGTGGGATTCACTGCCAGAGGGTGTCGTGATGGCCACTGGAATAAACACCTGTAAAAGGGGATTGGATAGATTCATGGAGGAGAAGCAGGGGTCATTTCCTGCAGGAGTGCACAGGAGCGGAGCTCCGGCAGTAAAGAGCCCAGGGGGCAGGCACATGCAAGAAGCCCCACCCCCTGCTCCCAGCAGCCCTCAGTCAGAGCAAGAAGCAGCCAGGTAAGCTGCAGAGCCCCCCCCCCCACCCCCCCCCCCAGCCCAAAACATCCCAGTGGCCCCTTTGTCCAAAACAGTCCAGTGGCACCTTTAAGACCAAGTTTTATTCAGGTACAAGCTCTCCCCTCGTGTGGAGCCCACATCTGCCCCTCTCCCCCCCCCCCAATAGCTAGCAATCCAAAACAGTCCAGTGGAGCCTGAGTGGTGGGTGTTGCCTTCTGACACACTTCCGGTGACGCCAGGGGGTGTGGCATATGCAAATAAGTTATGCTAATGAGCTATGCTAATGAGCTCCTGCACCTCTTTTTCTATGAAATGACCCCTAAGGAGAAGTCTATCGATGGCTACTAGCCAGAGTGGCTGAGGGGAACCCCCACATTCAGAGGCACTGAGCCTCTGAATCCCAGAGCCAGGAGGCAACATCAGGGGAAGGCCTCGGCCTCTGTGCCCTCCAAAGGAGCCAGATGGCCACTGTGGGAGACAGGATGTTGGACTAGATGGACCATTGGTCTGATCCAGCAGGGCTCTTCTGATGTTCTTAAAGGCAGTACTCTTCCAAAGAGACTTCTAGCAGACAGGCTGAGGCTATGGCACTGACAAACAGCAGCCACACGGAGAGAGAGAAAGTGGGTGAGCTGGTCGCCACCACTCCCAGCCACCATCTCTACCGGTTCATCAAGCTAGACAATGCCAGCAGCAAGTGCCCGCATCCTCCATCACCTGCGGGGCACTTCTAGAAGGAAGGCTAGGGAGGGCTCTACAGCTGTTGAGATGCTCTTGAGAATGCGGCACCCAGGCGTGGAGAATGAGCTGAGGAAAGGCATAAATAGATAGGGTGGAATAGGGTTGCTACCCTCCAGGTGGGCCCTGGAGATCTCACAGAATTACAACTGATCTCATAAGAACATAAGAGATGCCAATGTTGGATCAGGCCATAGGCCCATCCAGTCCAACACTCTGTATCACACAGTGGCCAGAAATACCAGGTGCCATCAGGAGGTCCACCAGTGGGGCCAGGACATTAGAAGCCCTCCCACTGTTGACCCCCCCCCAAGCACCAAGATGACAGAGCATCCCTTGCCCCAGAGTCCCTATCTATACCTTGTGGCTAATAGCCACTGATGGACCTCTACTCCATATGCTTATCTAATTCCCTTTTGAAGCCGTCCATGCTTGTAGCCGCCACCACTTCCTGTGGCAGTGAATTCCATGTGTGAATCACTCTTTGGGTGAAGAAGTACTTCCTTTTATCCGTTCTAACCCGACCGCTCAGCAATTTCATGGAGTGCCCACGAGTTCTTGTATTGTGAGAAAGGGAGGAAAGTACCTCTTTCTCTACCTGCTCTTTCCCATGCATAATCTTATAAACCTCAATCATGTCACCCCTCAGTCGTCGTTTCTCCAAGCTAAAGAGCCCTAAGCACCTTAACCTTTCCTCATAGGGAAAGTGTTCCAACCCTTTTATCATTCGAGTTGCCCTTTTCTGCACTTTTTCCAAAGCTATAATATCCTTTTTAAGGTGTGGTGACCAGAATTGTACACAGTATTCCAAATGAGGTTGCACCATTTAGTTCGCACCATCTCCAGGGTACAGAGATCAGTTCCCCCGAGAAATTGCTGCTTTGGAGGATGGACTCTATGGCATCGTACCCTGCTAAGGCCCCTCCTCTCCCCCAACCCAGCCCTCCCCAAGCTGTGCTCCTGAATCTCCAGGAATGTTCTAGTACAAATTTGGCAGCCCTCATAAGGAGGGGGGGTGAGTTCACTGAAGAGCAGCAGGCCAGCAGGGTATGGGATGGAACGGCCTGCCTGCTGAGGTCAGGGTAGCTCCCGCTTCCCTGTCTTTTAGCAAACTGGGAAAGCTGAATGATTCAAGGGGCCTTTTTGCGCAGGAAATAGGGCCGCACTGTAAGAACATGGCTCAGAAAGACGCTATAGGTAAAGATAGATGTTAGGCTGTCTGTAGCAGTTCGAAAGCAAGAAACTGCAAGTAGATAAATAGGTACCGCTTTGGTGGGAAGGTAACAGCGTTCCGTGCGCCTCGGCGTCTAGTCATGCCGGCCACATGACCACGGAGACGTCTTTGGACAGCGCTGGCTCTTTGGCTTGGAAACGAAGATGAGCACCGCCCCCTAGAGTCAGATTTGACTGGCTTTCGAGCAAGGGAAACCTTTACCTTTAGTGGTAGAAAACAGCAAGATTCCAATAGCATCTTAAAGACTAACAAAATTTGTGGCAGGTTAGGAGCTTCTATGAGTCACTGCTCACTTCTTCAGATACTGTGTACTTTTCGTGTTCTTTTTGCACTGTTTAATGTGTCATGTTAATATTTATGCATCATTTCACCATCATTTCCCATCTCTAGCAGGTTCCAGGTTTCTGCAAGCTAGATCCTATTGAGTTGTCTGTTGGATGTCCCGTCCTGCTGACTGTGTTGACCTATTCTTTGTAATCCATCTTCAGTCCCAGGGGGAAAGTTGGACTATAAATAACATAAATATTCCCATTCTGGATGGTGGCCATGAGGAAATATCGAGGATGTGGAAGCTGGAACTAGAGATGGGAGCTCACTCCATCATGCGGCAACTCGGGTCTCGAACTGCTGAACTACCGACCTTCCATAGCCTGCAGTTCAGCGTCTTAACCACTTGAGCTCCACACTGCCACAAATGTTGTTAGTCTTTCTTTAAGGTGCTACTGGACTCCTACTCTTTTCTACTACTTGAGGTTAAAAGGTTAGGGACTGTGGACTGTACCACTGTATCTAGTTCTTACTACTATCCATTGCTGTAAGTAGGTTCCTACTGTGTATTGTTTTGCGCTGTTTAATGTGTCCTGTTCATACCTATGCACTGTTTCACCATCGCTTCCGATCTCTGGTGGGTTCCAGGTTTCTGCAAGCCTATTGAGTTGTCTGTCGGATGTCCCGTCCTGCTGATCGTGTTGACCTATTCTTTGTAATCCATCTTCAGTCCCAGCGGGAAAAATGGACTACAAATAACATAAATATTCCCAATCTGGATGGGGGCCATGAGGAAATATCGAGGACATGGTCCCCCATTAGATCCTGCGGGTTCATTGTAAGAAAAGTTAGGGACTCTGGTTTGGTGGAGTGGTTAAGAGCGTGGACTCTAATCTGGGAGAACCAGGTTTGATTCCCCACTCCTTCACATGCAGCTGCTGGTGTGACCTCAGGTCAGTCCCAAGTTATTTCAGAACTGTTATCTCACAAACAAATAACATAAATATTCCCATTCTGGATGGGGGCCACGAGGAAATATTGAGGACATGGTTCCCCATTAGATCCTGAGGGTACATTGTAAGAAAAGTTAGGGACTCTGGTTTGGTGGAGTGGTTAAGAGCGTGGACTCTAATCTGGGAGAACCAGGTTTGATTCCCCACTCCTTCACATGCAGCTGCTGGTGTGACCTCAGGTCAGTCCCAAGTTATTTCAGAACTGTTATCTCACAAACAGTTGAGCTCTCTCAGCCCCACCTACCTCACAGGGTGTCTGTTGTGGGGAGGGGAAGGGAAGGGGATTGTAAGCCGCTCTGAGTGAAGGGCGGGGTATAAATCCAATCTCTTCCTCTTCTTCTTCTTCTTCCTCCTCCTCCTCCTCCTCTTCTCTAAGGATGCCAGTTCTGGTGTAGTGGTTAAGTGCACGGACTCTAATCTGGGAGAGCCAGGTTTGATTCCCCACTCCTCCACTTGCACCTGGCTGGATGACCTTGGGCAAGCCGTAGTTCTGTCAGAGCTGTTCTTGAAAAAGAGCAGTTTCTGTCAAGAGCTCTCTCAGCCCCGCCTACCTCACAGGGTGTCTGTTGTGGGGAGGGGAAGGGAAAGGAGTTTGTAAGCCGCTCTGAGACACCTTTGGGTAGTGAAGGGCGGGGTATAAATCTGATCTCTTCTTCTTCTTCTTCCTCCTCCTCCTCTTCTCTAAGGATGCCAGCTCTGTACTTCAAAACTCCAGGCAACCAAAACAGACTCTGTCTAGAGGGAGTGAGCAAGATCCTGGCATTTCAGAGGCAGAGCTATGGTAACATCTTGTGAGTCGGGGACAGAAGCTGACGAGTTATGGGGAGAACCAGGCAGAAGGTGGTGGGCTGGGAGGAACATGTTATCCTGGGTTTACTGTTATTGTTGTTGTTTAATGTCAAATGAGAGGCTTGCTGGACAAACCACTGAAATATCGGCTGGTTGACAGCCCCGCAGAAGCCCAGGATGGGCAGAGCTTGAAAGATGACTCGAGAGTGGTGGGGAGAGAGAGAGAAGAGGAGGAAAGGGGGAAAGGCAATTTCATTTTTATGGTGCTTGTCATCAAGATGGATTCCAAAGGGATTTCTAAACCCTTCGTTACTAACCCCTTGCATGAAACATCACCCGTTCGATCGGCTCCGTTTCCCAATGCGGAAGATGGACGCCGTGCCGACATCAGTCTCCATGGAACAGCATGTAAGGGGGGGGGGGGAGATGGGGTGATTGCAAATGGAAATTTCAGAGTTAATTTAGGGTAGGCCAAATCTAAACACCATCACTACCCAAAGCCACCCCTGCCCAAAGATTGATGAGAAGAGATCGGGAAGATGCTTATCGCACACCATGTTCCGAGCGGGAGCGATGAGAAAGGGGCAGGTGGCGGCAGCAACGTGAGCAGTCAGGCAGGTAATGGAATACACCAAAGAGCCCTGATTTATTAAAAGTGGGGGGAGAGGTGTGCTTGCTCATATATTAAAGGGGCTCACGAAAAAGCTGGAGGAGGAAGTAGATTTTCTTTACAAAACAGAAAGAAAGGAGCAAATCAGGAGCCGGCCCCAGTGAAAGGGCACAGGAATTCCCACAAACCATGTTTGCAGGGGGGCCCCCCCCCATGAAAGAAGGAACGCACCTAAAGCAGCTGTTAATTCTGTCCTAACCTACAATCCTTTTGCAATTAAAACAAACATGATTTTGCTCCTTGTACCGCCAGAGTTGTTTGGTGTAGTGGTTAAGTGCGTGGACTCTAATCTGGGAGAACCGGGTTCGATTCCCCACTCCTCCACATGCAGCTGCTGGATGACCTTGGGCAAGTCATAGTTCTGTCAGAGCTGTTCTCTCAAGGGCAGTTCTGGAAAGAGCTCCCTCAGCCCCACCTACCTCGCAGGGTGTCTGTTGTGGGGAGGGGAAGGGAAAGGAGTCTGTAAACTGCTCTGATGCTCTGAGGGAAGGGTGGGGTATAAATCCAATCTCCTCTTCCTCCTCCTCCTCCTCCTCCTCCTTTTCTTCTTCTTCTTCTTCTTCTTCTTCTTCTTCCACTTCTTCTTCCTCTTCTTCTTCCTCTCATTTTCCTACATGGCCAAGTCACTCCGTCTTCATTTAGGTCCAGGGAAGCATTTGTAGTTGTGCTTAGAGCTCCAGGTTGCCCCCATGTTGGGAAACTTCCATGCCAAACTAGGGGCTAGTGTTGCCAACCTCCAGGTGGCAGCTGGCGATCTCCTGGGATTACAACTGATTTCCGGGCTATAGAGGTCAGTTCGCCTGCAGGAAATGGCTGCTTTGGAAGGTGGACTCTCTACCTCACTGAGGCCCCTCCCCCCAAACCACACCAGGCTCTACCTCCAAAACCTCCAGTCCAGCTATTTCCCAACCCTAACCCTACCAGTGGAGGCCCTTCACTGCTGTGTGGACACTACTCCAAAATGGTTGATACAGACCTGATTAGGACACCACTTTGTGTGAGAACATAAGAAATAAAGAAGGGAAATGAGATTCATGCACCTAGACGTCTACTAGTTAAAGTCTCTGCACCTTCCCAGGGAACCCTGGGAATTGTAGTTCTGAGATGCAGGGGTCAAGCATCAATAACACAATTCTCAAAAGTGAATTTTGGGGACTTTTAAAATAAAAGGTGATGAGCATTGAGCTGGAATATGAGCGGAAGACAGGGTGGAACGTGCCATCAAGTGGCAGCTGACTTTCAGTGACCAGTGATCCCTCTAAGCTGAGTTTGTGTGAGCTAGCTCACAGGTTTTTAGCCTACGGCTCACAGAGTTTTGTCTTAGCCCAGGAAGGACGACTCGAGAGCAACCTCATTGATGCAGCAGCCAAATCGCTCGCTCACCACTTTAATGCCAGTCACTCAGAAAGTAGAATTTTTGCTCACTTCACAGCTTAGAGGGACCATTTTCAGTGACCCCATTGGGTTTTCAAAGAAAGAGGAGAACAGGGTTGGTTTGCCATTGCCTGCCTCTGCATAGGAACTTCTTTGGAGGTCTCCCATCCAAGTACTAACCAGCACTGACCCTGCTCAGCTGCTGAGATCTGACAAGACCAGGCTAGCAGCATGCATACTGTAATAAAAATACGGCCCGAGGGAAGTGAAGGAACTAAGACGATCTAAGAGAGCAAGAAGGGATGAAGATGGAATCCAGACCTATTAATTACGATGTACAGCAATTCATTTATATATCGCTTGAGAACGTATTGTTTTAAGCAGAACACCAAGTTGACCTCCTGTGATTTGGCATGCTAATGACTTATTGTATAAAAAGCAGGGCTCTAGTCGGGGGGGAGCTCTCAGGTACGGAGCTCCGGAAGAGAACCTCTAGGGGGCGGGGCGGTCACGTGGTGAAGCCCCGCCCCCTTCTTTACCCCGCCCTCTGCTTCGATCCTCATTCCGTTTGGGAATGAGGATGAAGCAGGAGGGTAAGTAGCCAGGCCTTCTGACACACTTCCGGTGATGTCAGGGGGTGTGGCCTTCTGTCACTTCCGGTGATGTCAGGGGGCATGGCATATGCAAATAAGTTATGCTAATGAGTTATGCTAATGAGCTCCGGCAGCTCTTTTTCTACAACAAGACCCCTGACAAAAAGGGTTGTGCAGCTAAGCAATGATTAGGTGGCAGCAAGGTCCCAGCATGCTCAGGGGCAAATGGAACATGCTGGCTAGCCGGGAGCTCAGAAGGGAGCCTGTGGCATGTGACTGGGGGGGGGAGCATATCTGTTAATCATCTCCCCACATCTAGATGCCAGTTCTTTTCGAAGGACAGAGCTTGCAAAGCCCTTGGAGAGAAAAACTGGCGGCGAGGTGACAGGATTAGACAGATTCGTGAAAGACAGGTGCCGTGAATGGCTACCGGCATTAATGGCTATAGGGAACCTCCACGGAAGTACTAAACCTCAGAATAGCAGTGCTGAGAAGTGACATCAGGAGAAGGAAGTCCTCAGTCCCTACATCCTGTTTGTTGGTCCTCCAGAGCAGCTGGTTGACCACGGTGTCAAACAGGAGGCTGGACTCGATGGACCACAGGGTAGAGCAATTCACATCAGATCTTATATTTTAAAGTTTTGGTACCAGACAATTGGAGCTGTGGTGGCTCAAGTGGTTAAGACGCTGAACTGCAGGCTGTGGAAGGTCGGTAGTTCAGCAGTTCGAGACCCGAGTGTGCCGCATGATGGAGTGAGCTCCCGTCTCTAGTTCCAGCTCCTGCCAACCTATGTCACCACGGAACTAAAGGTGACGTACGTTGCAGGGGCGGGGGATCCTAGGTGGGCTTCCATCTAGGCGCTGAGAGGACCTGATTGCCTTCAGCATTGTGCCCCCTTAGATCGCTGATCTATAGTTCTTCCGTCACGGGCAAAAGGTGAATATGGAGCAGGCAAGTCCTGCATCAAAGAGGACTTCATGCTTTTGACAGTACGCTTTTGTGGTGGGGGAGAACAGGAACAAAAGACAGGGGTGTGCCTTCTGTTTTTACGGTGCTACACAATGGGCCGTTCTGCACCTGCAGAACATCTCTCTGCCATGAAGCTCTGAGGAGCACGGGAGCCCATTTCTGGTCTGCTAAGAGCAGGGTTCCGGAGCTGCGGTGGCTCAGGTGGTTAAGACGCTGAACTGCAGGCTGTGGAAGGTCAGTAGTTTAGCAGTTCGAGACCCGGGTGCCGCATGACGGAGTGAGCTCCCGTCTCTAGTTCCAGCTCCTGCCAACCTAGCAGTTCAAAAGCAAGAAATTGCAAGTAGATAAATAGGTACCACTTCGGTGGGAAGGGAACAGCGTTCCGTGCGCCTTGGTGTTTAGTCATGCCGGCCACATGACCACGGAAACGTCTTCGGACAGCGCTGGCTCTTCAGCTTTGAAACGGAGATGAGCACCGCAACCCTAGAGTCAGATTCGACTGGCTTTCGATCAAGGGAACCTTTACCTTTAAGAGCAGGGTTACCAGCTTTCGGCTGGGAAATACCTGGAGATTTTTGGGCGGTGGAACCTGGGGAGGACAGGGTTTGAGGAGGGGAGGGACCTCCACAGGTATATATAATGCCACAGAGTCCATCCTTCAAAACAGCCGTTTTCTCCAGGGGAACTGATCTTAGTCATCTGGAGAGCGATTATAATATTGGGAGATCAGCAGGAGTCACCTTGGGAGGGCCAGGTTCGGGTAGAGGAGGGAACTCAACAAGGATGTGATGCCATACAATCTACCCTCCAAGGCAGCCATTTTCCCCAGGAGAACTAAGGTTGCCACTTGCCAGGTACTCTTCACTCGCCGGCAGGGGGTGGGAGGGAGCTCTCCGGGAATGTGCGGGGCAGGGCAACATCGCCACGTGCAACCTCCCCAGCATGATGACATCACATGAAACTGACATCAGCAGGGGTCATTTCCTGCAGGAGCGCACAGGAGCGGAGCTCCGGCAGTAAAGAGCCCAGGGGGCGGGCACATGCAACAAGCCCCACCCCCTGCTCCCAGCAGCCCTCAGTCAGAGCAAGAAGCAGCCAGGTAAGTTGCAGAGCTCCCCCCAGCCCCCCGGCCCAAAACAGTCCAGTGGAACCTTTAAGACCAAGTTTTATTCAGGTACAAGCTCTCCCTCCTCTGCACCCCCCCCCCCAATAGCTAGCAATCCAAAACAGTCCAGTGGAGCCTGAGCGGTGGGTGTTGCCTTCTGACACACGTCTGGTGATGTCCGGGGGTGTGGCATATGCAAATAAGTTCCAGGGGAGCTGATCTCTGTTGTTTGGAGATCACTTGTCATTCCAGGAGATCTCCAGGGCCAAGCTGGAGGTTGGGAACCCTAGTGGGCCAGCAAGCGGCTTTGCAAAGTGAAAGAAGCAGCACTGTTGGGGCTGGCCCACAGTGTTCAGTCCCTGGGGCTGGGCCTGGATTAGGGTTGCCAACCTCCAGGTGAGGCCAGGAGAGCTCCCAGGAGGAAATGGCCCCTTTGGAGAGTGGACTCTATGGCATCACATCCCCGCTGAGGTCCCTCCCCTCCCTAAACCCCGCCCTCACC
>NW_015175395.1:441387-460997 GCF_001447785.1 Gekko japonicus | reverse complement strand
AGCTTTCCTGGCTGCTTCTTGCTCTGACTGAGGGCTGCTGGGAGCATGGGGTGGGGCTTGTTGCCTGTGCCCGCCCCCTGGGCTTTTTACTGCAGGATCTCCGCTCCTGTGCGCTCCTGCAGGAAATGACCCCTGGCATAGTATAAGCATTCAGCAGGGATTCTGGATTTTAGGTTTGTTTTGTTCAGTCTGTTCTGGGTGCTCTTTTTTTTTTAAAGGTTTCATGCCCATAAAAATCCTTTTTTACTTCATTTGGCCTCTTTTTATCACCCAAACTGTATTCTGTCTTATACTGTCAGCTCCTTTGGGTGGCAGAAACGTTTGGAAAACATGCTGTATATCAGCCTGAGCCCAAAGGAGAATATGGAATAGAAATCTAATAAAAACGAATCTTGATTTTGCTCGGGAGACGATCTGCCTGAACGGTTTTTGAACAGCGAGCCGGCAAGGTTAGGAGTGAGCCAGAGTTTTAATTGATGCCCCTCAGGATCCGAGAGGAGTGAACCGAGAGTCCAAGGCAACGTGCCGAATTGTGAGATGCGGAGAGGGCAGCAAGAGATCCCTTCCCAAAGCTCCGGGAAAGTTCCAGGCATTCGCTCAGCTTCGTTCCAACCGGTTGCAAGAGCACCGGCCAAGCCCAGCTGCTACGGTGAGAATAAAGTTCTGGAGATGACGGGCGGTTGCACCACAAAGTGTTATTATGCGATTTGTGTTGTGCAAGGCAGTAGGTTGACCGCAATGGTGTAATACGTCCCGATGGCGCAAAAGATCCTATCTTTTGGGAACTCCTCTCTCAAAGGTGCTGGCCAGGCATTCAGCTCTGTTGTTCCGAGGTAGACCGATCCCAATAATTCTGAGAAGACTCCTTCTTTCCTATGTGTCTCATCACCGGTGTCCCATAGACCCTGGGAACGATCTCTATCACAAGAGCTCCACATTAGATGACCAAGCACATGGCAAGCGATGCTGCCTTCTCACTGGGGTGAATCCAACCATCCTCCAAGCCGCCTCCCCCCAACTTCAGCAGTTCTTCCTCCGACGGAAGAGCCAATTTAATGTGGAGGAGGCCTCCTTAGACCGGAGCACGATTTCAGACTTGAGCCAAAACGAAAGGTGGGGTATCGACGTTTTAATGAACAAATGCATAAATGAATGAATAACCTTTGCTCAGTGCCGCGGCAGAACCAGCACGGGATCCACACCCCGCTATCGCTAGTTGAACACTTTCACCCGTCAAGGAATCGAGGCCTGTGTTGTATGCATCATTCATAAAATATGGTTTCTCTTGGCCAAGCTACAGCTGACGTGCGGTCGGTAGACTAGATCCAGACTGGAGATTAAGGCTGGGGAGGGCCTGGGTTTGAATCCATGACACTCACTGGACTGGATGACCTGGAGGCAAGCATTTTCTCTCCGTCTAACCTAATTCCCAGGACTGTGGCTAGGCGGTGGCTCAGTGGTAGAGCGTCGGCTTGGCACGCAGAAGGTCCCGAGTTCAATCCTCAGCAGCTCCAGTTAAAAAGGACCAGGCAGCAGGGGATGTGAAAGAACTCAACTAGAGACCCTGAAGAGCCACTGCCAGTCTGAGTAGAGTCCCCTGAAAAGAGTCCCTTGGACTGCAAGAAGATCCAATCAGCCAATCCTAAAAGAAATCAACCCTGACTGTTCC
Organism: Gekko japonicus; assembly: GCF_001447785.1. Taxonomy (NCBI): domain Eukaryota; kingdom Metazoa; phylum Chordata; class Lepidosauria; order Squamata; family Gekkonidae; genus Gekko; species Gekko japonicus. Next base: position 459,328 of record NW_015175395.1, on the reverse strand, counting down.
CTGGAAGGCCAGATCCTGAAGCTGAAGCTCAAATACTTTGGCCACCAAATGAGAAGGGATCACTCACTGGAGAAGACCCTGATGCTGGGAAAGACTGAAGGTCAAAGAAGACGGGGACGGCAAAGGATGAGATAGTTAGACAGTATTATCGAGGCAATGAACATGAAATTAAATGAACTCCGGAGCACGATGGAAGACAGAAGGGTCTTCCATGATGTGGTCCATGGGGTCGTGAAGAGTCTGACTCGACTGTGCGACTGAACAAAAACAACAACAAGAAGCTGCAATATAAGATATCTTCAGACCTCTATTCTGGGCAGAGTTCCCTCTAAGCTGAGTTAGTGTGAGCTAGCTAACCGTTTTTTAGCCTCTGGCTCACACATTTTCATCTTAGGTCAGGAAGGATGGCTCCAGAGAAAACTAATTTATGCAGTAGCCAAATCGCTTGCTTACGACTTTAATGCCAGTAGCTCACAAAGTAGAATTTTTGCTCACAAGACTCCACAGCTTAGAGGGAATGTTGGTTCTGGGAGGTCTGTGATTTACCAAATCTGAAATGTTGGCTGTCTTAGAATTGATAAATTGTATTAAGGACTGTTGTCTTCTTCTTGTTGTTGTTTTTAATTAATATATATTTATTGTATATCCCTGTTGTAAGCTACCCTGAGCCCTGATCACAGGGGAGAGCGGCCTGGCAATTTAATAAATAAATAAATAAATAAATATGACTGTCCTATACTACTCTTGAGCACTGTGAAGGATGGGCACAGTAGACACATACCAATACATAAAATAGTTGGCATGTTTTTAACTATTTGTCAATTTTATACACATTGTAATCAATGCTCCCTCTAAGCTGTGGAGTCTCGTGAGCAGAAATTCTACTTTGTGAGCCGCTGGCATGAAAGTTGTGAACGAGCAATCTGACTACTGTTTAAGTTAGTTTGCTCTGGAGCCCCATCTCAGTTAATAGGAAATTGAGAGGTTAATTTGATTATAAGATTAAGATGGAAGGTTAATAGAGTAATAGAGTTGTACTGAGATTGATTGTGATATAATACTGTATGGAATTTTATTTATGTCTCTAATGCCTGGAAGTCACACACAGGTGGTGTTGGTGTTGGATATGTTTTATGAAATAAAAAATTTAAATAATAAAAAATAATAAAACATACTTAATATATCAACAATAAACATCAAAATGCTCACAATATTAAATAATATTAAAGTGAATGGTGTGCGCTGAAGGCTAAAAAACTGTGAGCTAGCTCACACTAACTCAGCTTAGAGGGAACACTAATTGTAATGCATTGTTGCCTGCATATAGAGTCTTTGGGGACTGTGGGGGCAGAAAATATCCAAATTTGTAAAAAAAATAACTTCAGCCTCTGAAAGTGTGAAAAATAGTTACTCCAGCATTCACTCTTGTTATCCGCCAGATGCTACAAGAAAGGTTCCCCAGCAGGATACGATGGAAATAATAACTCCTTGTTGATAGCATCTCTGTCTATCTGTCTGCTATGTTTCTAATCCGCCCTTCCTCCGAGGATGTCGGAGTAGCAACCTGTTTGGCATTCTGGCTTGAATAAATATATGAAGACACCTTCATATATTCGGGAAGTGGCCATGGCTTAGTGCTAGAGCATCTGCTTACATGAAGATGGTCTCGGGTTCAATCCCCTGCATCTCCAGTTAAGGATCAGGGAGGTGTGTGTGTGTGTGTGTCTGTGTCTGTGTCTGTGTCTGTGTGTGTGTGAAATGCCATCAAGTGACAGCTGACTTCTGGAGACCCCAGCAAGGGGCTTCCAAGGCTAGTGAGAAGCAGAGGCGGCTTGCCATTGCCTTCCTCTGCAGAGCCTTCCTTGGTGGTCTCCGATACTCCCTCTAAGCTGTGGAATCTTGTGAGCAAAAAATCTACTTTGTGAGCTACTGGTATTAAAGTTGTGAGTGAGTGATTAGTTTGCTCTGGAGCCCTCCTTCCTGAGCTGCGACAAAAATGTGTGAGCTGGAGGCTAAAAAGCTGTGAGCTAGTTCACACTAACTCAGCTTACAGGGATCACTGGTGGTCTCCCATCCAAGAACTGATTCTGCTTAGCTTCCAACTTATGGCCACCCCAGCAAGGGGCTTCCAAGGCTAGTGAGAAGCAGAGGCGGTTTGCCATGGCCTTCCTCTGCAGAGCCTTCCTTGGTGGTCTCCCTTCCAAGCACCAGCCCTGCTTAGCTTCCACCTTATGGCCACCCCAGCAAGGGGCTTCCAAGGCAAGGGAGAAGCAGAGGTGGTCTGCCATTGCCTTCCTCTGCAGAGCCTTCCTTGGCGGTCTCCCTTCCAAGCACCGACCCTGCTTAGCTTCCAACTTATGGCCACCCCAGCATGGGGCTTCCAAGGCAAGGGAGAAGCAGAGGTGGTTTGCCATGGCCTTCCTCTGTAGAGCCTTCCTTGGCAGTCTCCCTTCTAAGTACTGAGCCTGCTTAGTTTCTGAGATCTGACAAGATCGAGCTATACCATGCTGCCTTCCCTCCTGCAGGGAGTCGTAGGTGATGTAAAAGACGAATGCCTGAAATCCTGGAGAGCCGCTGTCAGTCTGAGTAGACAGTGTTGAAGCTGATGGACCAAGGGTCTGATTCAGTTTAAGGCAGCTTCGTGTGTTCATGGAGCTTATGCTGTAGCTGTGTTTTCTCAGGGGGGGTCCCTGCCTAGTCTTCCCTCCCTTCCCTTTATTTATGCCAGTGCTGATATGCCACCTTTTTTCTTCGGGGCTGGCAATACTTTCTAGGAGCCACCTTGCAGAGAAAAGAGAAATAAAAGCTATCCATTGCCATTTCTACCAGTCTGATGCTGGGGTCTCGTCCCCCCGTCCCCAGCTAGGGGTTCTTTCTTCTTCCCAGAGTGATCCAAACCAATCAGGGATCATGTAGTCAACATGACGATGTCACAATGCTTCATAGCCAATTAGCATCTCTCCTTGGCAAATAGAAGGGGAAGTCATGGAAGCAGTGACAGAATTGACATCCCTGGGATCCAAGATCACCGCAAACGGTGACTGCAGCCATGAAATTAAAAGATCCCTGCTCCTCGGGAGGAAAGCGATGGGACAGCATAATAAAAAGTAGAGACATCACCCTGCCAACAAAAGTCCGTATGGTCAAAGCAATGGTATTCCCAGTAGTCATGTATGGCTGCGAGAGTTGGACTATAAGGAAGGCCGAGCGCCGAAGAATAGATTCTTTTGAACTATGGTGCCCGAGAAGACTCTTGAGAGTCCCTTGGAAAGAAATCAACCCTGACTGTTCCCTGGAAGGCCAGATCCTGAAGCTGAAGCTCAAATACTTTGGCCACCCAACGAGAAGGGAGCCCTCACTGGAGAAGACCCTGATGCTGGGAAAGACTGAAGGTCAACGAAGAAGGGGACGGCAAAGGATGAGATGGTTGGACAGTGCCATCAATGCAACGAACATGAAGTTGAGCAAACTCCAGAGGATGACGGAAGACAGGAGGGCCTGGTGTGATGTGGTCCATGGGGTCACAAAGAGTCGGACTCGACTGTGCGACTGAACAACAACAACAACAACGTTTCAGGTGGGCAGCTGTGTCAGTCTGCAGTAGAAGATCTAGATTTGAGTTCAGTAGCATCTTAGAGAAAAGGGCTGCGGTGGCTCAGTGGTTAAGACGCTGAACTGCAGACCGGAAGGTCTGTAGTTCGGCAGTTCGAGACCCAAGTGCCACATGACGGAGTGAGTTCCCGTCTCTGGCCCCAGCTCCTGCCAGCCTAGCAGTTCAAAAGCAAGAAATAGCAAGTAGATAAATAGCTACCGCTTCAGTGGGAAGGCAACAGCGTTCCATGCGCCTCGGCATCTAGTCATGCTGGCCACATGACCACAGAAATATCTTTGGACAGGGCTGGCTCTTCAGCTTGGAAACGGAGATGAGCACCGCAACCCTAGAGTCAGATTCAACTGGCTTTCGAGCAAGGAAAGCACCTTAGAGACCAAAGCTCTCCTTCTTTGACTCCTGAGATCTTGGTGGTCTTTTAGGTGCAACAATAGCTCTCCTATCAACCTAGCAGTTCAAAAGCAAGAAACAGCAAGTAGATAAATAGGTACCGCTTCGGTGGGAAGGTAACAGCGTTCCGTGCGCCTTGGCGTCTAGTCATGTTGGCCACATGACCACGGAAACGTCTTCGGACAGCGCTGGCTCTTCAGCTTGGAAACGGAGATGAGCACCGCCCCTAGAGTCAGATTTGACTGGCTTTCGAGCAAGGAAAGCACCTTAGAGACCAAAGCTCTCCTCATCAGATACCTTTGACTCCTGAGATCTTGGTGGTCTTTAAGGCGCAACTGGACTCAACATTAGCTCTCCTATTGCCGACCAACACAGCTACCCTCTGAAACTATCCCCTCCCTTCACAGTTACTGGTCTCCTCTGGCTGTTCGTTACGTCCTTACTGAGAGCCAGTTTGGTGTAGTTAAGTGCGCGGACTCTAATGTGGAAGAACCGGGTTTGATTTCCCACTCCCCCACTTGCACCTGCTGGATGACCTTGGGCAAGCCGTAGTTCTGATAAGAGCTGTTATTGAAAAAGAGCCGTTTCTGTCAGAGCTCTCTCAGCCCCACCTACCTCACAGGGTGTCCATTGTGGGGAGGGGAAGGGAAAGGAGTTTGTAAGCCGCTCTGAGGCTCCTCTGGGTAGTGAAGGGCAGGGGTATAAATCCAATCTCTTCTTCTTCTTCTTCTTCTTCTTCACACACCCCACTTTCTTCTGAGTAGGGCTCACCTGGAAAGCTGTGAGGCTTCCAGCCAACCCAGAAACTGTGCAGCATCTGTCTCAGAAGCCAAAAGCCATGCTCAGAGGCGTGCATGGGAACAGGAGAATCCATCATTTGTCATAGGAGGCTCGGTTTGTTTGTTTTTGTCCCCCTACGGATAATAATCCGTTTCCCGGTAAGGAAGAAGTCCCTCTCCCGACATATGCCCTTGAAGTCTTGTTTGTACTCCACAAGGAAACTTGCTACCAACAACCCGAGCCTCCAGAACACCCCGAGGGAACGCCGAAGGGCACTCTCCGACGTGAGGCTTTTCAAAAGCTGTCTCAGTTCTTTTGAACAGGTTTCATCTGCGCACCACTTTGTTTAAATTAGAGAGATCCCTTTCCAGCCCCTGACAGTTCTGAGGGGCTTCATTAAACCTCACAAAAGAGTGTTCAAAAATATTAAAAAGAAAAGACGAGGGGAATCAAAGCGCTTGTCTCGATCAGATGAGATCTGACGCGCGATGAGAGCTGGACGTGCGTCTCTTTTGTTATTTACAGGCCTGAAATTGTCAGGCATTTCGGTGGCTTTATCGGTTTGAAAAGAAAGCGGGGGGGGGGATGGGGGAGGCACCCTCCAAAACAGGTTGTAGGAAACAGGAACCATTGGTTTTTGTGTGTTATTTTAGCAGCATGGATCTGATTTCCCTGAAGCCTCTTCAAAATTCTCTTTGTGGAAGTCTCTTTTTGCCCTGCGTTAGCTTGAGAGAAAGCCTGCTTGACTGATCTGTGGGGGTGAAAGAGAATTTCAACCTGTAATCGTTGATTTTATAGAGACTTCTCATTAGATTTCAGGGGAGGGGAGGGAGTGACACTATCTTTTTAAAGGTGCGGGTCTGAAAGCAAATTGGAGAGCAATCCTAAAAACAGGTCTAGCCAGAACTTCACTCTGTTTAGGGTTGCCAGCTCCAGCTCAGGAGATTCCTGGAGATTTGGAGGTGGCGCCTAGTGGGATGGCTTAGCAGAGTATAACGCCATAGAGTCCACCCTCCCAAGCAACCATTTTCCCCCAGGGGAACTGATCTTTGTAGTCTAGAGATGAGTTGTGATTCCTGGAGAATTGCATCCGTGCTTAGTTCTTGTGGCTTTTCTCACACCCCCAGGGAAATGCCAATCGCCACTTTGGTGCCGGGAAGCAATTTTTCTCTAGGCTAGTTTGGCTGGGGATCCTGGAGGTTTTTTGGTCATCTTCTGGGCATGGAACAGGGGTCACTGGGGATGTGGAGGGGGAGAGGTATTTGTGAATTCCCTGCAATGTGCAAGGGGTTTAACTAGATGACCCTGGAGGACCCTTCCAACCAGTATTCCCTCTAAGGTGAGTTAATGTGAACTAGCTCACACTTTTTTAACCTCCGGCTCACACATTTTCATCTTTGCTCAGGAAGGATGGCTCCGGAGCAAACTAATTTCTGCAGCAGCCAAATCGCTGGCTCACCACTTTCATGCCAGTCGCTCACAAAGTAGGATTTTTGCTCACAAGACTCCACAGCTTAGAGGGAGCACTGCTTCCAACTCTGTGGTTCTATGAGATCTCCTGGCTCCTCCTGGAGGCTGGCAACCCTACATTATGGGGCTTAGTCACAGTCAGGAAAGTGGGTTGTTTTTTTTAGGATTGCACTGTTGAAGAGGAGGGTGGGGGAAGCAAGTCGAACGAAAGGAGTTGGGAGAAGAAGAAAGAGACACTGAGCAGTTTACATGACACAACTAAGGTCATCTTAGCCATTCAAATAGAAAGATAGTGGCTGAAAAATGCGGACAGATCTTGCCGGAATCCCACCCACAGGGCTACGTTTTGGAAGGCAGCATACCCTGAGAGATTTTGCTCCTTTGCTGGAGGCAAGGAAGAAAAGGGCGGGTGCCCGGTTTGCAGCTCCCATGACTTTCTTGTAAATCTCGAGATAGCAATTAGAGTGATATTTCCAGCTCTCTTTTTTCCATACTATACTCATACTGACGAAGGAATCACAGGTGATAAAAGTGACTTTCCATCTGCCTCCTTCTAAGGTTTGGGGGAGGGGCTGTTTCCACATTTTTTTATTCCAAAGATTTCTACTTCCCCATTTCGTATCCTCGCTTTCACGGCCGACTTGCCAGGACTTGCATCCATTCCTGAGGGAGACTCAACAGTCCCCGGAGAGTTCCCAGCTCCTTGCGCTTCTCTTGCCAGGATGGAGAAAGGCAGTTCCAAAACACATGAATTTATTCGCATACTGCTCTTAGAACCATTTTAACATTCATCAAGTCAATCTCAGGTTTCTTCCAAGTCAATCTAATGTTTACTATTTTTGCTATCACTATTTATTTATCTGAAGAAGTGAGCAGAGAATCACGAAAGCTCCTCCCCTGCCACAAATTTTGTTCGCCTTTAAGGTTCTAGTGGACTCTTGCTCTTTTCGACTGCCACAGATCGACTAACACGGCGAGTCGGCGACCCATCTTGATCTATTTATTTGTTGTTGTTGTTGTTCAGTTGCACAGTCGAGTCCGACTCTTTGCGACCCCAAAGACTACATCACGCCGGGCCCTCCTGTCTTCCACCGTCCTCCCGAGTCTGCTTAATTTCATGTTTGTTGCATCGATAACACTGTCTAACTATCTCATCATTTGCCGTCCCCTTCTTCTTTGTCCTTCAATCTATTTATTATTTATCAATTATTTACTATTTTTCCATTTCCAACTACCTGGTTTTAAACAGAGTGAAGCTGTGTGTGTGTGTTTTTGTGTGTGTGAGAGAGAGAGATTACAAACAAGTTTGCCAACCTCCAGGTGGGGCCTGGAGATTTCCCAGCATTACAATTGATCTCCAGCCTACACAGATCAGTTCCCCTGGAGAAAAATGCCTGCTTTTGATGGTGGACTTTATGGGATTATACCCTGCTGCAGTCCCTCCCCAAACTATGCCACCTAGATCTCCAGGAATTTTCCAACCCAGGGCTGGCAATGGTCAACCCTATTTACAACTGATCTCCAAGGTATAGAGATCAGTTCCTCTGGAGGAAATGACTACTTTGGAGGGTGGACTCTATGACATTATTCCCCTCTGAAGTCCCTTACTTCCCCAAAGTCTGTCCTCCCCAAAATCTCCAAAAATGTCTCAATCCAAAAGACCTGGCATCTCTACGTGTAGATTACAGATGCTGCGGATGTGTGTCTCTCTCTCGTGCCCCCAGCTCCTGCCAATTCTCATGCAAAGTCAATATTGCCAAGCCTCACATTCATTCCAAATGAGCAATGATCAAAACTGAATTCCAATCTATATCCACGTCAGCGTTTCAGAATCAGGTCAATGGATTTCCAGTTCCTTTCAGCTGCCTTCAAGTCACAGCACGCCTTCTGAATCACAGCCTGCGCTGTACAAGCTTTCGGAACAGAAACCGAGAAGGCCGACGGGTGAAAAACAAGTCGCTGGCTAGCACTGTACAAAGAAGAGCCTGGTTTCTGGGAAAAGAATGTCAACTTTTGGATTCTCTGGGATTTGTTTCTTTCAAGAGGGCTTCAAGCAGCTTACAACAGACATAAATAGAATCCATTTAGAAGCATAAAAGGGGGGGGGTAATTAAGCATGAAACAAATTAAAGCCAACAAAAAGCAGCAATGAAACTGCTTTAAAAAAAACACTATTATCTCTGCAGAGATGCCAGCCTCCAGGTAGGACCTGGGGATCCCCCGGAATTAACGCTCATCTCCAGACTACAGAGATCGGTTCCCCTGGAGAAAAGTGATGCTTCGGAGGGCAGACTTTAGGGAATTGTATTCCACTGAGGTCTCGGCCCTTTCAAGGCTCACCCCCAAAATTTCCAGGAGTTCCCCAATCTGAAGCAGGCAGCCCCATAGCTAGCAACATTTTGCGGGGGGGGGGGCAATTTTTTACACAGGGGGCCAGCCATTATATGTCTGTATGGAGCTATGCGCATTCTTTCCTCCCCGCCCCGGACTGTGCTGGTTCAGATGGGGCTGATCGACTAACTGCAAACCAGTGTACTTCGGAGCTGTGGAGTGCACAGCTGGAATCCTGTGCCTTGTCTTATGCAATGACTTCCTGCGGTCGCATGCAGCCCCCGTTTCACTGACAGGTCTGTAGCTACTGTGGAGCTCAGGGGAAGGAGAAGCCAAGGCTCAATTTGGGGACCCTGGAAGAATTGTTAGGGGGCCGGGCCCCGTGGGCCCCACATTAGCTACGGACCTGGAAGCAGGCAACCCTACCCCACCACCACCACCACCGCTAGCAGCCAAGGGGACCTAGCAACCCCACCGCAGTGGGAGGAACAAAAAAACAGTTTTCAAAAGCCCTCTGGAATAAGCCTTTCTGCAGAAGGTAAGAAGAGATGGGGCTATTCGTGGGGAATTCCACTGCCTGGGGACACAGCTGAAAAGCCCCTGCCTCGAGCATGCGCCTGTTTCCGGCCTGTGGATGCAGACTACTGTGGAAGGGCCCCGCTGGCAGATCTCAGGGCCCAGAAAGGTTCCTGGAGCTGGATGTAGTCCCTTGGACCCAAGCCACTTGGGGCTGTAAGGGGGTGTCCTCAATTTTCACTTCTTGTTTTTGTTACTTTCCCAGTACAGACGTATCTAAGCGCCCTCAAGCTGCAACTGAAGCAAGTGAGAAACAGAGTCAGTCTGCCACGGCCATCATCTACAGAGCCTTCCTTGGTGGCCTCCCATCCAAGTACTGACCCTGCTTAGCTTCCAAGATCTGAGGAGAGTGATCCCGTGCTGCCTTCCCTCAGTTTCCCAGCATACAGAGAAACCAAAGGATGTCTTACACTGACAGTCAAAGGTCAGAGGTGAACGAGAGCTCCATTCCAGTCTTGTTCTCCCTTGAAGGCTTCTAGGCATTTCACCCCAGGCTGCCTGCTGCTCTGTTCTGGAGGTCTCACCATCTGCCTTCGCCTTATTCTGTGCAAGCTACAAACTCTCCCATGCTTCTCTACCAATGAGACAAGGTCCCCCAGTCACAGTCTCATGGGATGAGGGCAGCCATCACAGTCTGGAAGGCACCGTAAAGGATCCTAGCCCAGGAAGAAGCAGAAGAAGCAGAAGCAGAAGAAGAAGAATGGATTTATACCCTGCCCTTCACTCAGTCTCAGAGAAGCTTACAATTTCCTTTCCCCTCCCCTCCCCACAACAGACACCCCGTGAAGTATTTGGGGCTGAGAGAGCTCTTTCGAGGACTGCTCCTGAGAGAACAGCTCCGAGAGAACTTGTGACTGACCCCTTTTTTCAAGGACAGCTGTGCCAGAACTATGGCTTGCCCAAGGTCATCCAGCCAGGTGCAAGTGGAGGAGGGGGGGGTCAACCCCGGTTCTCCCAGATTAGAGCCTGCGCTCCTAACCACGACACCAAACTGGCTCTCCCAAAGCTGATCGAGACACTCTTTGTCCTCCCCAAAGTGTTGCCCACTTATCATTCCGGTGTGGAAATGTGCCTGACCTTGCTGGGCCTAGAGCATGCTGCGTCGAGGGGCTAGTCTAGCACCAGAGAAGGGAAAGCAGATCTAGATGAGACCAGTGCTCTGGAGCTATTAGCGCCGGCGTCAACTCGCCAAGATTGGGAGGCATCACATAAATTAAGCTTCTGAAGAAGCAAGTGGGGTGGGGAAGACTTCATGAGTCATGCGATAGAATGCATGTCTTTTTTTTTTTTTGCATGCCCACACTCTTTTTTTTTTTTTTGCATGCCCACTCTTCACTCCTGGCCCCATTTGGGTAGGGATGCCAGCCTCCAGGTGGGACCTGGCGATACCCCGGAATTACAGTTCATCTCCAGATGACAGCGATCAGTTCCTCTGGAGATAAGGGATCCTTTGGAGGGTGGACTCCATGACATTGTACCCCGCTGAGGTCCCTGTCCTCTGCAGGCTCCATCCCCAAACCTCCAGGATCCCCAAAATGGAGTGGGGAGCCCTGTCTTACCACCTGCCCACACTGGTTGCCCGGGGGGGGCGGGTTCCTGGCCAATGTTCCCTCTAAGCTGTGGAATCTTCTGAGTAAAAATTCTACTTTGTGAGCTACTCGCATTAAAGTTGTGAGTGAGCCATTTGGCTACTGCATACATTAGTTTGCTCTGGAGCCATCCTTCCTGAGCTAAGGCAGAAATGTGTGAGCTGGAGGCTAAACAGCTGTGAGCTAGCTCATACTAACGCAGCTTAGAGGGAACACTGGTCCTAGCAACCCTGCATCTGGGTCTCTCGGAGGTTCCACTGCTCCTGATGGTTTGGTCACACTGGAAGCAGTCATGGACTCCTGGCTTGACTCAGTGGACTCCTGGCTTGACTCAGTGGAAGGAGCGAACACTGGAATGGGTGGAATGTCGTAACTCAGAGCCTGGGCTGTGTTCAGAGATGTCCCAATTCCAATCGCTTCTCTGACACAAACTCTCAATGTGGCCTTTGACCGGTGGCCGCTTCTCCATCTCATTAGCCTGCAATATGGGGAGAGTAAAGCTGGTCCACCTAATAAGTAGGGTTGCCAACCTCCACGCAGAGCCTGGAGATCTCCTGGAATCACAATTAACCTCCAGACGGCAAACAGCAGTTCCCCTGCCGCTTTGGAGACTGGACTCAATAGTGTTATATACCCTGCTGAGATCCAAGTTTCCAGGAATTTCCCAACCTGAAGTTGGCAACCCTATAAATAGGGTTGTCAGGATTACAACAAAACCAATTGTGTGAGGTGCTGTGAATCCTGAACAGAGTCTAATGAACCCCTGACCAGTCTTCTGAACCGCCTGGCTTGGTTATTATTATTTTTAATCCCCTAGCCCTCTTTCTTTTGAATAGTCTAGTCGATGTGTGGTCTCCAAAGCAGCCCTCAGCCAGGAGCCCCACGTGTGTCTTTGTGGGATTCTCTCTTTCCCTCCAATTCTTCTGAGGTAAACGTGTCCCTTTCTGAGGTAAACGTGTCCCTTTCTGAGGTAAATGTGTCCCTTTCTGAGGTAAACGTGTCCCTTTCAGAGCAAAAGAAAGATTTTTTTTCTGAATCCCTTCTGCAATGAAATAAATATACACTTCATAGTTGTCGTTGAGAATGCACAAACCAATGGGGATGCCCGTAAAGAAGGACCACAGAGACATTTATCGTATTTTACCTGCTGAATTCTCATAATTCAAAACTAGCTGCTGAACATTCATAATCCAAAACCTGCTGAACACTCATAGTTCGACACTTGCTCTCCTAAATCTGCTTCGTTCTAGTGAGAACACCCTTGCCCCCGCATCCCATCCGTGCCAGTTCAAGGCCAGCGTATGCCACATCTTCCATTCTCTCTGTCCACACAACAACCCAGCAAGCACTCTGTATCTTCCGGCTCTCTCACGCATAAGCAGTCCAACAACTCTGCAAGCATGTCCAAATCTCATTCTCTCACACCACATATTGCCCTGTCTCGGAAAGGGCTTGAAGACCAATAGATGCTATTATCTATAACAGCCTCAAGGGAAACAAACACTGAATGCCAGCAGTGTAGTGTAGTGGGTAGAGTATTGGACTAGGATCTAGGAAACCTGGGTTCGAATCCCTACTTGTGCCATGGAAGCTCGCTGGGTGACTTGGGGCCAGTCACACACTCTCAGCCTGACCTGCCTCACAGGTTTGTAGTGAGGATACAATGGAGGAGCGAAGAATGAGGTAAGCAACTTTGGATCCCCAATTGAGGATAAAGGAAGAATATAGTCATAAATAAATGAATATTCTCAGTGTGCCTCTGATTTAAAAAGTCAGTGGTCCCCGATTGGCTTTCCTTTTGATAACTGGGGGCCAGTTCACCCACGCATGTTTAGCACATGGTTAGCGCAGGATCAAGTGAACAAGCCATCACAGATCCAACACCAGAGACAGAATCTTAATAACACTGCAGACAAAGTGTTCTTAAAGTGTCCTCCCTTCCATTTGCAAGGAATTAAGTGGAGAAAAGCCAAATAATGGATCAATAGGCATTTGGGGACCACTGGTTTCCTTCCTTTCCTTCAGAATCCAGAGGTTTACAATCAGACCTATCAGAAAGGGATGCGTTCGGGACTCTAACGACAACTTCTGGAAATCGGGCAGGGCAGGTGACAAGGGATCACCCTGTACAAAGCATGACAGTTGAGGAATATATACAGGAAGAGAGTGTTACCTCTTTGCCGGACTTCTCGATCTCCACCGTCACCGTGGTGTGGTTCTTGTGCTCCTGGAACATGCAGAGGTAACAGATGCAGACCTGGTCGGTCTGGCAGAAGAGCTCCATGGTCTTGCCGTGGATGGGGCATTTCCTGGCTTCAAAGTCCTTGATGGGGTCCAGCAGCTGGTGGTCTCGGAAGGCAGCCCCTTCTAAATGGGGCTTCAGGTGGAGCTCACAGAAGCTCGCTTGACACACCAGGCACGACTTCACGGCCTTCTGCTTGTTGTCAATACAGGAGTCACAGAGGACCTCTTCCAGATTCAACCGGGGCCTTGAATTAGACACTCTGCTGGCCCTAATGAGGTTCGCTCTCTTGGCCTCTCCGGGTTCTGAAAGAGAGATGGAGATAGTGGGCTTCCTTAGATCCGCCATCTGCCCGCCGGAGAACAGTGACTTTTTGGCATCCCCATCACTGGCAAAGGGCTTCTTCGTCTCTACCGTGAACATGGGCTTCCTCAAGTCCCCCCTCTCTGGGAAGGAGATCTGGGGCCTTCTAGCTTCTCCTAGCTGCACAGTGGGGTAAGTCGGCTTCTTGGCCTCCCCAGAATCCACATTGAAGTAGGTCGACCTCTTCTCGTCGGCTGATTCGACAAACTGGATGATGGGCCTCTTCCAGTCACCCCCAGAGTAAAGAGAATTTTTTATCTGACCTGTCTCCAGCGAGGGGCTGGCGGAGTTGTTCTTGGGGGCTTCTTTCTCCCCTCTGCTTGGACTGGTGGACTTCTTCCCTTCCTCGGCTTCTTTCTTAGGGGAGACTGAGGTCTTGGCGTCCTCTTGCTTCCCTGCGGTCCCATTGGCTCGCGCGGTCTCCATCGTGCAGATTTGCCTCCACGGTTTGATCTGGGGGTTGTTGGGTTTTTTCCCTGCCCACCCAAGCTAGCTCCCTTGCAGGAAGAGGTCAGATCTGGGCCTACCTACTTCGCTGTCTCCTGGGCAGCAAGCAACTTTGCTGGCTCTTGTGCCGGCGAGAAATACAAGAGGAGTGCACGAAATGCTTTGCCTAAAAGCCACACCTGCAAGATGGGGAGGAGAAGGGAGACACCTGAATGGGCAGGCCCAGAGAGAGAAAGAGAGAGAGATTACAAAAGGCATCAAGAGATCCAGGTGTATAACTCATTATACAAAACAGTCCACACCCAAGTACGTTCTTGTCTAACCAGGTTTGGGAATGAAGGGCTGTTTGTGTGTCATTCCCCCCCCCCCCAAATAAAACAAATTTTTATTACGAGGCAAGCAACCAGTTCTGCTACCAATTTTGAAAATAGCTGTCCGTTGACAGAGAGAGAGAGGAGTGGTTTTCCTCTGAGGACTGGGCCAGTCTAGTTAGAAAGGGCAAGGTACACAATGCGGGTTTTAACAAGTGGGTCACTTACGCATACAGGCACACGCAATGCGGGCCTGGAAAAACTATAAAACAAATGCAAAGATTGAGCAACCGCATCCAGCCCTCACACATGGGACTGAGGTAAGAGTTTCCAGATCAGGGAACACTGACGCCCAGCACCGAAGGTGTTTAAAACTGCACAGAGCCACGGAGTTCTCAATGAGGACTAGAAACAGAAAAAAAGAAAGGCTGGTGAGAATCTTTGGCTTTTCGGCGTTCCTTTTAACATTATTCTGAATTGGGATGCCAGCCTCCAGGTGGGACCTGGGGATCCCCCAGAATTACAGCTCATCTCCAGACTACAGAGATCAGCTCCCCTGGAGAAAATGGATGCTTTGGAGGGTGGGCTCTATGACACTGTACGCCACTGAGGTCCCTGTCCTCCCCGGGCTCCATCCCCAAATCTTCAGGAGCTTCCCAACCTGGATCTGGCACTCCTACCCCTCCCATCCCACTGATGGTCAGGGAGGAACCCTATTATTCTCTAAAGTCCTCTACCTCAATAGAAAAGAAGAGATTGGGTTTATACCCGGCCCTTCACTCGGAGTCTCAGAGCAGCTTACAAACTCCTTTCCCTTCCCCTCCCTGCAACAGACACCCTGTGAGGTAGTTGGGGCTGAGAGAGCTCTGACAGAACCTGCTCTTTTTCAAGAACAGCTCTGACAGAACTACGGCTTGCCCAAGGTCATCCAGCAGCTGCAAGTGGAGGAGTGGGGAATCAAACCCGGTTGTCCCAGATTAGAGTCCACGCACTTAACCACTGCACCACCAATACCTCCCTAGTTTGTCTAAAGGAGGATAATGCTGTAAAATGTTGGTTCTAGAGGAGTAATTCTGTCCTTCTGCTGCAGCACCACGTGGCACCTAAAAAGAGAATGTAATTTTTTTTCGTATAAGCTTTCTATCTGAGTAGTCAGGACATAAATCTGACGAAGCTGGGCTCTAGTACATAAAACCTGATGCTTGAATAAAAAATGTGTTAGCCTCTAACCCTCCTGTTTATTTTTTACTGTAAAATGCGCTACAATTTCTTTTGCAAAAAAAAAATAGAAAAATAAGTTTCTGGCATGGATAGATGCCATCATCAAGTCCAGCCTGAACTCTTGCCACGCTGATGTACTACCCCATTTAGGGTTGCCAGTCTCCAGGGGGTGGCTGGAGATCTCCTGGGATTACAACCAATGCTCCCTCTAAACTGCAGAGTCTTGTGAGCAAAAATTCTCTGTTGTGAGCTACCAGCATTAAAGCTGTGAGCGAGCAATTTGGCTACTGCATAAATTAGTTTGCTTTGGAGCCATTCTTCCTAAGCTAAGACAAAAATGTGTGAGCTGGAGGCTAAAAAACTGTGAGCTAGCTCACACTAACTCAGCTTAGAGGGAACACTGGTCATCTGTAAGAGGAGATTGTATATATACCCCGCGCCTTCACTACCCAAAAGGAGTCTCAGAGCGGCTTACAACCTCCTTTCCCTTCCCCTCCCCACAACAGGCACCCTGTGAGGTAGGCGGGGCTGAGAGAGCTCTTGACAGAAACTGCTCTTTTTCAAGAACAGCTCTTATCAGAACTATGGCTTGCCCAAGGTCATCCAGCCAGGTGCGAGTGGAGGAGTGGGGAATCAAACCCGGTTCTCCCAGATTAGAGTCTGCGCACTTAACCACGACACCGAACTGGCTTAGAGGGAACACTGGTTTAGAGGGAACACTGATTACAACTGGTCTCCAGGTGATAGAAATCAGTTCCCCAGGAGAAAATGGCTCTTTTGGTGGGTGGACTCAATGGTGTTCTACCATGCTGAGATCCCTCCCCAAACTCCACCCTCTCCAGACTCCACCCCCTAAATCTCCAGGTATTCCCCCATCCAGAGTTGGCAACCCAACGCCGTCTCCTGGCCATGCCAAATGACTGCTCCCCCAACCCCACCTTTGGGGTTTTAGTCCAAATGTCTAGACACTGAATGGGTTTGAATGTCCCCAGGTAGGGTGGCCAACTCTGGATGGGGAAATTCCTGGAGATTTGAGAGTGGAGGCTGAGGAAGGCAGGATTTGGGGGGGGGCAGGGACCTCGTTCTGGTATCTTGTCATTGAGTCCACCCTCCAAACCAGCTGATCTCTGTCACCTGGAGATCAGTTGTAATTCCAGGAGAATTCTAGCTCCCTCCTGAAGGTTCACAACCCCATTTGGAGAAACAAGGGACTTGTGTGTATATTTAATTTTCTTTCATTATGGGTGCAATGTACCCCTTCCCAGTTTAGCTGCCCTCCCCTTCAGAGGCATGGGGATTAATTTGATTTTTTTAAACCATCAGTTATTCCTCTGTTTTGTATAAAAAAGAGAGAAGAAGGGCTATTTAAGACTTGTGTTTACTTTTTTCCTCCATCTGTGCTTCTTGGGCCAAGGTGAAATCTTCTTAGCACAACAGCCGCGGGGAACCAGAGGCGAAGTAATGTTCCCGGGTGGAGTTCTCCGTTCTCAGATGGACTGACACAAATATGCAGACCTCCTCTCTTTCCCCTTCAAAGACACGATGGTGCTTGGGGGGGGGGGATTGCGGGGAGCAGCACGGCTCTGCAAAATGACATCTCAGGATCCTTGTGCTCCGCGTGCGCCTTATTTGGGGGCTCCAAATTACACCAGGCAGTCAAAGTTTCCCACACGCCTCCACTGCCTTTGTTTGCCTGGCAAAGTCCCAAGTTTTTGTTGTTGTCAGGGATCATTTCCTGCAGGAGCGCACAGGAGCGGAGTTCCGGCAGCAAAGAGCCCAGGGGGCGGGCACATGCAACAAGCCCCACCCCCTGCTCTCAGCAACCCTCAGTCAGAGCACGAAGCAGCCAGGTAAGTTGCAGAGCCCCCCCCCACGGCCCCCACGGTCCAAAACAGTCCAGTGGCACCTTTAAGACCAACTTTTATTCAGGGACGAGCTCTCCCTCCTCTGCGAGGACAGATCTGCACGTTCCCCCCCCCCAAATAACTAGCAATCCAAAACAGTCCAGTGGAGCCTGAGCGGTGGGTGTTGCCTTCCGGTGATGTCAGGGGGTGTGGCATATGCAAATAAGGTATGCTAATGAGTTATGCTAATGAGCTCCTGTACCTCTTTTTCGACGAAATGACCCCTGTTGGTTGCTATTTTCTCAGTCTTTAGTTTGCCCCAATTTTATTTTTCTCTGGGGGTGGGGGTAGTTCAAAGCTATGGTTCCCTTATTCCAACAGCAGTCTTGAGATGCTCACAGAATTGTAGAGTTGGCCCATAGAGGCCACTGACCTCAATGCAGGATGAACCTAAAGCATCCCTGACAAGACATTAAAGAGACATTACTTATGCGACTACATATAAGTTTCATAACGGAGCCACTTCTCTGTATATGCTGGGAGGCACAAAACTTCCATTTCATATGTGGTACAAGGTCCTTGTAATAAGTTGAGCAGGGGTTGTCAACATGGTGCCCCTGGGTGCCATGACAGCAGGTGACAAGAAGAAGAAGATGAAGAAGAAGAAGAAGAAGAAGAAGAAGAAGAAGAAGAAGAAGAAGAAGAAGAAGAAGAAGAAGAAGAAGAAGAAGAAGAGGAGGAGGAGGAGGAGGAAATTGGATTTATAC
>NW_015175395.1:437125-439826 GCF_001447785.1 Gekko japonicus | reverse complement strand
AAGAAAGAAAGAAAGAAAGAAAGAAAGAAAGAAATGGTAGAGCAGAGACAGACAGGTAAGTCACATGAGAAAGCTGATTGACTTCAGTCTTAGAACTCTGCACACATAGAATTTTATTACTTCAACCAGGAAAAAAACCAACAGTAAAAACATTAGACTTGATGTTCACTTAACTTAGCTGTCCATAATGTAATATAAGTCATAACATCCTGAAACTTCTACTTTGATGGGCTACCAAGTACCCACAGAGATATAATTATTCAAAGCTAAACACTAATGACAACATCAAAATGATCATGCTTGTTTCCAAGATAAAGTGCATGCTCTGTTGTTGACTGCAGATTGAAGCTTGCGGGATAGGTCAACCATTCCATGGAGTGACCAGCTTTTGTGTGGATGAGGATGTCGCAACTCAGCAGATTCGCTGTGGCCATGATCTCTGCATCAGTTGCCCAGACTCCATCATGAGAGATGCCAGAAGTGCTCACATATTCACTCACATTCCGGTTCAAGTAGTCCTGTAGTTTCTCTGTCAAGTCAGTGTTCATGTGGTGGATGACTTTATTTCTAAGAAGGGAGTGGTTGTCCTCTGATCCTGTCAGGATGTAGCTGATGGCCCGGAAGTAGCAGTTCCCATCACCTTTGGTTTTATACGTACGCCGTGGATGCCCAAGCTCCCTTGTGCGTCCACAGTACACAACCTTTACAAATGAAAGGCCAAGAGTGGTGCTAAGATACTTTCTTACAGAACTTGGTAGTGGGTTGAAAGTCTTCATCTGCTGGCGTCTCTGTGAGATGTTGATGTCATCATTGTCTGGTCCCTCATGTGGTCTTTTGAGTGTCTTCTGCTTCAGGCTGTCATTTGCAGAGTCACTAGGATAATCATCATGGGACTTGGGTGCCTTCCTTGGCCTGAGTCCTGTGGGTCTCTGGGTCAGGTTATAAGTGGGGTGCCCTCGGTAT
This sequence comes from Gekko japonicus, assembly GCF_001447785.1. NCBI lineage: Eukaryota > Metazoa > Chordata > Lepidosauria > Squamata > Gekkonidae > Gekko > Gekko japonicus. Next base: position 438,863 of record NW_015175395.1, on the reverse strand, counting down.
TGGGGCTTCCCAAGAGTAAAAGGCAGCGCCTCTGGCAACAGAAGGTGGTTCTCTCTGATTATTGGGGAAGTATCTCTCTTAGTAGGAAAAGACAGCAGCCCCAGAAAGCAGGCCTGGGGGGTTAATCTGGCCTGGGGGGTTATTCTAGCCTAGGCCAGAGTAACCCCGGGGTTACTCTGGCCGGGGGGTGAATCTGGCCTGTTACAGCCAGCCAGATTAACCCGGGGTTACCCTAGCCTAGGCCAGAGTAACCTCTCCGGGGTTATTCTAGGCTAGGCCAGAGTAACCCCGGGGTTACTCTGGCCGGGGGGTTAATCTGGCCTGTTACACCGGTTCTCCCAGATTAGTGTCTGCGCCCTTAACCACTACACCAAACTGACCATTTTTCCTAGGGTCTGCCACATGTCTCAAGAAAGTGGGTGGGGCCAGATGGGGATCCCAGACCGCAGGGGTTCTGATTGGCTACTGGAGATCTGACCAGCCATGCAGATTTTTAAAAGTGTTGTGTTAGCAGCGGCTGCCAGCCACCACCCCCATGCTGTTTTTATTCCCCTTATGCAGTGTATTTTTAATGTCTCCCTCTTTTCCGTTGCAGTTGGGCTTTGTGTGCGTGTGTGTGTGAGGTAGAGAGGCCAAGAGCAGTTTCCTTAAACGAAACGTCCACATTAAACAGAACGGCTGAGGAGCTTCTGCTGCAGTTCTGCATAACCTCACTGTCTGACATTTTGTGCTTCCCTGATAGGGTTGCCAGGTCGGGGTTGGAAAATCCCTGGAGACTTTGAGGGTGGATCCAGGAGAGGGCGGGGTTTGAGGAGGGGAGGGGAGGGGCCCCAGCATGGCTCAATCCCACAGAGTCGGCCCTTCAAAGCAGCCATTTCCTCCAGGGGACCTGATCTCTGTCAGCTGGAGATCAGTTGTGAAAGCGGGAGATCCCCAGGCCCCACCTGGAGGCTGGCAACCCTATTCCCTAAGCCTCCTGTAGCAACCATTTTGTATCCGCCTCTGCCTTATATGGCAGCCGTCTTGTGGTCTCAATAACCACCCTGTGTCACAATTCTGAAAGTGACCAACCGCAGGCTTAAAAATGTTGGGGATCCCTGAGGTACAGGAACCTTAATCACTGGCATACAAGAGCTGACCTTTTCAGTAGTCTTTCTTCTAACTCCCTGGGCTGAAAGGAAGCCATTTTGTCCATAGTGGTTTCTAGGTTGGGGCTCTCCAGGTGGGGCCTGGAGATCTACTAATCTTCAGAATACACAGATCAGTTCCCCTGGAGAGAATGGCTGCTTTGAAGGGTGGGCTCTGTGGCATTGTACCCTGCCAAGGTCCTTCCCCTCCCCTAGCCCTAACCTTGCTAGGCTCAGGGGTCATTTCCTGCAGGAGCGCACAGGAGCGGAGCTCTGGCAGTAAAGAGCCCAGGGGTGGGCACATGCAACAAGCCCCACCCCCTGCTCCCAGCAGCCCTCAGTCAGAGCAAGAAGCAGCCAGGTACGTTGCAGTGCCCCCCGGTCCAAAACAGTCCAGTGGCACCTTTAAGACCAAGTTTTATTCAGGTACAAGCTCTCCCTCCTCTGCGGGGACAGATCTGCACGTTCCCCCCCCCCAATAGCTAGCAATCCAAAACAGTCCAGTGGAGCCTGAGCGGTGGGTGTTGCCTTCTGACACACTTCCGGTGATGTCAGGGGGTGTGGCATATGCAAATGAGTTATGCTAATGAGCTCCTGCACCTCTTTTTCTA